>NC_068442.1:40417094-40517094 GCF_023373465.1 Oncorhynchus keta
CCACAGCTCGTCTATCTGGCCCTGGTGTTCCACAGCTCGTCTATCTGGCCCTGGTGTTCCACAGCTCGTCTATCTGGCCCTGGTCTTCCACAGCTCGTCTATCTGGCCCTGGTCTTCCACAGCTCGTCTATCTGGCCCTGGTGTTCCACAGCTCGTCTATCTGGCCCTGGTCTTCCACAGCTCGTCTATCTGGCCCTGGCCTTCCACAGCTCGTCTATCTGGCCCTGGTCTTCCACAGCTCGTCTATCTGGCCCTGGTGGTCCACAGCTCGTCTATCTGGAGCTAGCCTCCACTCCTCCACAGTAATACACTCCAAAACATAGCTCATGCCTTCCAATACACACACACACACACCCTACAGTAGCCTGAGGAGCACACTGCGGTGGGTGTTGGATTTCCTTGTGGTGACATGTGATATTGTTCCAGGACAGAGAGTGCTCAGGTTAGCGTTACCGGTGGCACGCAATCAAATGCACACTCAACTACACACCTCAAATACACACCTCAAACACACAAACATAAACACACACACACACACATTCATGCACACACGCACACAAGCACACATACTTTCAAATAAGCAGGAAAAGGTGGGGAGAGGGGAGGATTGGAGGAAAAGGGAGGCAGGGGGAAGGGTGGGTCTGGAAAAGGCTGTGTGTTTTTCTCTATCCTACATTTTCAGTTGTGGCTCAACATGCACTCTTTTGTTTTTCCAGTTGTCAGTGGAAAAAACAGGGAACAGTGTGTCTCTGCCTGGATCAGATAGAGAGGGAGGGCTGCAGGAGAGGAGGATGGGTCATTCCCTCACTAACTACACCCACCACATGTGGTATACAACCAAACAACAGCACCATTACAACAGATTTGAAGCAGTGCCAAAGAACATATAGTGTAGATAGGTGTGAAATCATATTTTATGTACAGTGATGAGAGACAGAGCGGGAGAAAGGAGGATAATACAAAATTCAAGGCCCAAATAAAACCCAGGAAATCAACAGGAGAAGAGATTAAAAACACCCAGTGATTGAGATGTTGTCGTGTCACACTCACTGAGATGTTATTGTGTTGACAGTATGACAGAATGACTGACAAGGCTTTGCGCTATGTACAGTCCACCTAATATCAAGACCACAGGGTGAAAAACACTGAACACTAATGATAGCAGGTTTATATGATATGAAATATGCCTCAAACAGCTAGTTTCCTGACATCAGCAAAGGGTCTTTCAAGCATGTAGTGTAGTTCATAATAATAATAGCATGTTACAAAAAATATGTTGATGAGATACGTTTCAAACAGCTCATTTCAAGATAACCGCCAAAGGGTATTTCAAGCTACAGTATGTACTAGATGAGCTGATATGTACTAGATCAGCTGATATGTACTAGATCAGCTGGTATGTACTAGATCAGCTGATATGTACTAGATCAGCTGATATGTACTAGATCAGCTGATATGTACTAGATCAGCTGGTATGTACTAGATCAGCTGATATGTACTAGATCAGCTGATATGTACTAGATCAGATGATATGTACTAGATCAGCTGATATGTACTAGATCAGCTGATATATACTAGATCAGCTGATATGTACTAGATCAGCTGATATGTACTAGATCAGCTGATATGTACTAGATCAGCTGATATGTACTAGATCAGCTGATATGTACTAGATCAGCTGGTATGTACTAGATCAGCTGATATGTACTAGATCAGCTGATATGTACTAGATCAGCTGATATGTACTAGATCAGCCGGTATGTACTAGATCAGCTGATATGTACTAGATCAGCTGATATGTACTAGATCAGCTGATATGTACTAGATCAGCTGGTATGTACTAGATCAGCTGATATGTACTAGATCAGCTGGTATGTACTAGATCAGCTGATATGTACTAGATCAGCTGGTATGTACTAGATCAGCTGGTATGTACTAGATCAGCTGATATGTACTAGATCAGCTGATATGTACTAGATCAGCTGGTATGTACTAGATCAGCTGATATGTACTAGATCAGCTGATATGTACTAGATCAGCTGGTATGTACTAGGTCAGCTGATATGTACTAGATCAGCTGGTATGTACTAGATCAGCTGGTATGTACGAGATCAGCTGATATGTACTAGATCAGCTGGTATGTACTAGATCAGCTGGTATGTACTAGATCAGCTGATATGTACTAGATCAGCTGGTATGTACTAGATCAGCAGGTATGTACTAGATCAGATGGTATGTACTAGATCAGCTGATATGTACTAGATCAGCTGATATGTACTAGATCAGCTGGTATGTACTAGATCAGCTGATATGTACTAGAACAGCCAGTATGTACCGGAACAGACAGTATGTACTAGAACAGCTGGTATGTACTACAACAGCTGGTATGGACTAGAACAGCCAGTATGTACTAGAACAGCTGGTATGTACTACAACAGCTGGTATGGACTAGAACAGCCAGTATGTACTAGATCAGCTGGTATGTACTAGATCAGCTGGTATGTACTAGATCAGCTGATATGTACTAGATCAGCTGGTATGTACTAGATCAGCTGATATGTACTAGAACAGCCAGTATGTACCGGAACAGCCAGTATGTACTAGAACAGCTGGTATGTACTACAACAGCTGGTATGTACTACAACAGCTGGTATGCACTACAACAGCTGGTATGGACCAGAACAGCCAGTATGTACTAGAACAGCTGGTATGTACTACAACAGCTGGTATGGACTAGAACAGCCAGTATGTACTAGATCAGCTGGTATGTACTAGATCAGCAGGTATGTACTAGATCAGCTGATATGTACTAGATCAGCTGATATGTACTAGATCAGCTGGTATGTACTAGATCAGCTGATATGTACTAGAACAGCCAGTATGTACCGGAACAGCCAGTATGTACTAGAACATCTGGTATGTACTACAACAGCTGGTATGGACTAGAACAGCCAGTATGTACTAGAACAGCTGGTATGTACTACAACAGCTGGTATGGACTAGAACAGCCAGTATGTACTAGATTAGCTGGTATGTACTAGATCAGCTGGTATGTACTAGATCAGCTGATATGTACTAGATCAGCTGGTATGTACTAGATCAGCTGATATGTACTAGAACAGCCAGTATGTACCGGAACAGCCAGTATGTACTAGAACAGCTGGTATGTACTACAACAGCTGGTATGGACTAGAACAGCCAGTATGTACTAGAACAGCTGGTATGTACTACAACAGCTGGTATGGACTAGAACAGCCAGTATGTACTAGATCAGCTGATATGTACTAGATCAGCTGGTATGTACTAGATCAGCAGGTATGTACTAGATCAGCTGGTATGTACTAGATCAGCTGATATGTACTAGATCAGCTGATATGTACTAGATTAGCTGATATGTACTAGAACAGCCAGTATGTACCGGAACAGCCAGTATGTACTAGAACAGCTGGTATGTACTACAACAGCTGGTATGGACTAGAACAGCCAGTATGTACTAGAACAGCTGGTATGTACTACAACAGCTGGTATGGACTAGAACAGACAGTATGTACTAGATCAGCTGGTATGTACTAGATCAGCAGGTATGTACTAGATCAGCTGATATGTACTAGATCAGCTGGTATGTACTAGATCTGCTGGTATGTACTAGATCAGCTGGTATGTACTAGATCAGCTGATATGTACTAGAACAGCCAGTATGTACCGGAACAGCCAGTATGTACAAGAACAGCTGGTATGTACTACAACAGCTGGTATGGACAAGAACAGCCAGTATGTACTAGAACAGCTGGTATGTACTACAACAGCTGGTATAGACTAGAACAGCCAGTATGTACTAGAACAGCTGGTATGTACTACAACAGCTGGTATGTACTACAACAGCTGGTATGTACTAGATCAGCTGGTATGTACTAGAACAGCCAGTATGTACTACAACAGCCAGTATTTACTACAACAGCTGGTATGTACTAGATCAGCTGGTATGTACTAGAACAGCCAGTATGTACCTGAACAGCCAGTATGTACTACAACAGCAGGTATGTACTAGATCAGCTGATATGTACTAGATCAGCTGGTATGTACTAGATCTGCTGGTATGTACTAGATCAGCTGGTATGTACTAGATCAGCTGATATGTACTAGAACAGCCAGTATGTACCGGAACAGCCAGTATGTACAAGAACAGCTGGTATGTACTACAACAGCTGGTATGGACAAGAACAGCCAGTATGTACTAGAACAGCTGGTATGTACTACAACAGCTGGTATAGACTAGAACAGCCAGTATGTACTAGAACAGCCAGTATGTACTACAACAGCTGGTATGTACTAGATCAGCTTGTATGTACAAGAACAGCCAGTATGTACCCGAACAGCCAGTATGTACTACAACAGCTGGTATGTACTAGATCAGCTGATATGTAGTAGAACAGACTGTATGTACCTGAACAGCCAGTATGTACGTGAACAGCCAGTATGTACTACAACAGCTGGTATGTACTACAACAGCTGGTATGTACTAGAACAGCCAGTATGTACCTGAACAGCCAGTATGTACTACAATAGCTGGTATGTATTAGATCAGCTGGTATGTACTAGAACAGCCAGTATGTACCTGAACAGCCAGTATGTACTACAACAGCTGGTATGTACTAGATCAGCTGGTATGTACTAGAACAGCCAGTATGTACCTGAACAGCCAGTATGTACTACAACAGCTGGCATGTACTAGATCAGCTGGTATGTACTAGAACAGCCAGTATGTACCTGAACAGCCAGTATGTACTACAACAGCTGGTATGTGCTACAACAGCTGGTATGTACTAGAACAGCCAGTATGTACTACAACAGCTGGTATGTACCTGAACAGCCAGTGTGTACTAGAACAGCCAGTATGTACCTGAACAGCCAGTGTGTAATAGATCAGCTGGTATGTACTAGATCGGCTGATATGTACTAGAACAGCGAGTATGTACCGGAACAGCCAGTATGTACTAGAACAGCTGGTATGTACTACAACAGCTGGTATGGACTAGAACAGCCAGTATGTACTACAACAGCTGGTATGTACTAGATCAGCTGGTATGTACTAGATCAGCTGATATGTACTAGATCAGCTGGTATGTACTAGATCAGCTAGTATGTACTAGATCAGCTGATATGTACTAGAACAGTCAGTATGTACCGGAACAGCCAGTATGTACTAGAACAGCTGGTATGTACTACAACAGCTGGTATGGACTAGAACAGCCAGTATGTACTAGAACAGCTGGTATGTACTACAACAGCTGGTATGTACTACAACAGCTGGTATGGACTAGAACAGCCAGTATGTACTAGAACAGCTGGTATGTACTACAACAGCTGGTATGTACTACAACAGCTGGTATGTACTAGATCAGCTGGTATGTACTAGAACAGCCAGTATGTACCTGAACAGCCAGTATGTACTACAACAGCTGGTATGTACTAGATCAGCTGGTATGTACAAGAACAGCCAGTATGTACCCGAACAGCCAGTATGTACTACAACAGCTGGTATGTACTAGATCAGCTGGTATGTAGTAGAACAGACAGTATGTACCTGAACAGCCAGTATGTACTAGAACAGCCAGTATGTTCCTGAACAGCCGGTATGTACTACAAAAGCTGGTATGTACTACAACAGCTGGTATGTGCTACAACAGCTGGTATGTACTAGAACAGCCAGTATGTACTACAACAGCTGGTATGTACCTGAACAGCCAGTGTGTACTAGAACAGCCAGTATGTACCTGAACAGCCAGTGTGTAATAGATCAGCTGGTATGTACTAGATCGGCTGATATGTACTAGAACAGCGAGTATGTACCGGAACAGCCAGTATGTACTAGAACAGCTGGTATGTACTACAACAGCTGGTATGGACTAGAACAGCCAGTATGTACTACAACAGCTGGTATGTACTAGATCAGCTGGTATGTACTAGATCAGCTGATATGTACTAGATCAGCTGGTATGTACTAGATCAGCTAGTATGTACTAGATCAGCTGATATGTACTAGAACAGTCAGTATGTACCGGAACAGCCAGTATGTACTAGAACAGCTGGTATGTACTACAACAGCTGGTATGGACTAGAACAGCCAGTATGTACTAGAACAGCTGGTATGTACTACAACAGCTGGTATGTACTACAACAGCTGGTATGGACTAGAACAGCCAGTATGTACTAGAACAGCTGGTATGTACTACAACAGCTGGTATGTACTACAACAGCTGGTATGTACTAGATCAGCTGGTATGTACTAGAACAGCCAGTATGTACCTGAACAGCCAGTATGTACTACAACAGCTGGTATGTACTAGATCAGCTGGTATGTACAAGAACAGCCAGTATGTACCCGAACAGCCAGTATGTACTACAACAGCTGGTATGTACTAGATCAGCTGGTATGTAGTAGAACAGACAGTATGTACCTGAACAGCCAGTATGTACTAGAACAGCCAGTATGTTCCTGAACAGCCGGTATGTACTACAAAAGCTGGTATGTACTAGAACAGCTAGTATGTACTAGATCAACTGGTATGTACTACAACAGCTCGTAAGTACTAGATCAACTGGTATGTACTACAACAACTAGTATGTAGTAGATCAACTGGTATGTACTACAACTGCTAGTATGTACTAGATCAACTGGTATGTACTACAACAGCTAGTAAGTACTAGATCAACTGGTATGTACTACAACAGCTAGTATGTACTAGATCAACTGGTATGTACTACAACTGCTAGTATGTACTACAACAGCTGGTATGTACTACAACAGCTAGGATGTACTAGATCAACTGGTATGTACTACAACAGCTAGTATGTACTAGATCAACTGGTATGTACTACAACAGCTAGTATGTACTACAACAGCAAGTATGTACTAAATCAACTGGTATGTACTACAACAGCTAATATGTACTAGATCAGCTGATATGTACTAGATCAGCTGGTATGTACTAGATCCTGATATGTACTAGAACAGCAGTATGTACCGGAACAGCCAGTATGTACTAGAACAGCTGGTATGTACTACAACAGCTGGTATGGACTAGAACAGCCAGTATGTACTACAACAGCTGGTATGTACTACAACAGCTGGTATGGACTAGAACAGCCAGTATGTACTAGATCAGCTGGTATGGAGTAGATCAGCTGGTATGTACTAGATCAGCTGGTATGTACTAGATAAGCTGATATGTATTAGATCAGCTGGTATGTACTACAACAGCTAGTAAGTACTAGATCAACTGGTATGTACTATAACAACTAGTATGTAGTAGATCAACTGGTATGTACTACAACTGCTAGTATGTACAAGATCAACTGGTATGTACTACAACAGCTAGTAAGTACTAGATCAACTGGTATGTACTACAACAGCTAGTATATACTACAACAGCTGGTATGTACTACAACAGCTAGTATGTACTAGATCAACTGGTATGTACTACAACAGCTAGTATGTACTAGATCAGCTGGTATGTACTAGATCAGCTGATATGTACTAGATCAGCTGGTATGTACTAGATCAGCTAGTATGTACTAGATCAGCTGATATGTACTAGAACAGCCAGTATGTACCGGAACAGCCAGTATGTACTAGAACAGCTGGTATGTACTACAACAGCTGGTATGGACTAGAACAGCCAGTATGTACTAGAACAGCTGGTATGTACTACAACAGCTGGTATGTACTACAACAGCTGGTATGGACTAGAACAGCCAGTATGTACTAGAACAGCTGGTATGTACTAGAACAGCTGGTATGTACTACAACAGCTGGTATGTACTAGATCAGCTGGTATGTACTAGAACAGCCAGTATGTACCTGAACAGCCAGTATGTACTACAACAGCTGGTATGTACTAGATCAGCTGGTATGTACAAGAACAGCCAGTATGTACCCGAACAGCCAGTATGTACTACAACAGCTGGTATGTACTAGATCAGCTGGTATGTAGTAGAACAGACAGTATGTACCTGAACAGCCAGTATGTACTAGAACAGCCAGTATGTTCCTGAACAGCCGGTATGTACTACAAAAGCTGGTATGTACTAGAACAGCTAGTATGTACTAGATCAACTGGTATGTACTACAACAGCTCGTAAGTACTAGATCAACTGGTATGTACTACAACAACTAGTATGTAGTAGATCAACTGGTATGTACTACAACTGCTAGTATGTACTAGATCAACTGGTATGTACTACAACAGCTAGTAAGTACTAGATCAACTGGTATGTACTACAACAGCTAGTATGTACTAGATCAACTGGTATGTGATACAACTGCTAGTATGTACTACAACAGCTGGTATGTACTACAACAGCTAGGATGTACTAGATCAACTGGTATGTACTACAACAGCTAGTATGTACTAGATCAACTGGTATGTACTACAACAGCTAGTATGTACTACAACAGCTGGTATGTACTACAACAGCAAGTATGTACTAGATCAACTGGTATGTACTACAACAGCTAATATGTACTAGATCAGCTGATATGTACTAGATCAGCTGGTATGTACTAGATCGGCTGATATGTACTAGAACAGCGAGTATGTACCGGAACAGCCAGTATGTACTAGAACAGCTGGTATGTACTACAACAGCTGGTATGGACTAGAACAGCCAGTATGTACTACAACAGCTGGTATGTACTACAACAGCTGGTATGGACTAGAACAGCCAGTATGTACTAGATCAGCTGGTATGGAGTAGATCAGCTGGTATGTACTAGATCAGCTGGTATGTACTAGATAAGCTGATATGTATTAGATCAGCTGGTATGTACTACAACAGCTAGTAAGTACTAGATCAACTGGTATGTACTATAACAACTAGTATGTAGTAGATCAACTGGTATGTACTACAACTGCTAGTATGTACAAGATCAACTGGTATGTACTACAACAGCTAGTAAGTACTAGATCAACTGGTATGTACTACAACAGCTAGTATATACTACAACAGCTGGTATGTACTACAACAGCTAGTATGTACTAGATCAACTGGTATGTACTACAACAGCTAGTATGTACTAGATCAGCTGGTATGTACTAGATCAGCTGATATGTACGAGATCAGCTGGTATGTACTAGATCAGCTAGTATGTACTAGATCAGCTGATATGTACTAGAACAGCCAGTATGTACCGGAACAGCCAGTATGTACTAGAACAGCTGGTATGTACTACAACAGCTGGTATGGACTAGAACAGCCAATATGTACTAGAACAGCTGGTATGTACTACAACAGCTGGTATGTACTACAACAGCTGGTATGGACTAGAAAAGCCAGTATGTACTAGAACAGCTGGTATGTACTACAACAGCTGGTATGTACTACAACAGCTGGTATGTACTAGATCAGCTGGTATGTACTAGAACAGCCAGTATGTACTACAACAGCTGGTATGTACTAGATCAGCTGGTATGTACAAGAACAGCCAGTATGTACCCGAACAGCCAGTATGTACTACAACAGCTGGTATGTACTAGATCAGCTGGGATGTAGTAGAACAGACAGTATGTACCTGAACAGCCAGTATGTACTAGAACAGCCAGTATGTTCCTGAACAGCCGGTATGTACTACAAAAGCTGGTATGTACCAGAACAGCTAGTATGTACTAGATCAACTGGTATGTACTACAACAGCTCGTAAGTACTAGATCAACTGGTATGTACTACAACAACTAGTATGTAGTAGATCAACTGGTATGTACTACAACTGCTAGTATGTACTAGATCAACTGGTATGTACTACAACAGCTAGTAAGTACTAGATCAACTGGTATGCACTACAACAGCTAGTATGTACTAGATCAACTGGTATGTACTACAACTGCTAGTATGTACTACAACAGCTGGTATGTACTACAACAGCTAGGATGTACTAGATCAACTGGTATGTACTACAACAGCTAGTATGTACTAGATCAACTGGTATGTACTACAACAGCTAGTATGTACTACAACAGCTGGTATGTACTACAACAGCAAGTATGTACTAGATCAACTGGTATGTACTACAACAGCTAATATGTACTAGATCAGCTGGTATGTACTAGATCAGCTGGTATGTACAAGAACAGCCAGTATGTACCCGAACAGCCAGTATGTACTACAACAGCTGGTATGTACTAGAACAGCTAGTATGTAGTAGAACAGACAGTATGTACCTGAACAGCCAGTATGTACTAGAACAGCCAGTATGTTCCAGAACAGCCAGTATGTACTACAACAGCTGGTATGTACTAGAACAGCTAGTATGTACTAGATCAACTGGTATGTACTACAACAGCTCGTAAGTACTAGATCAACTGGTATGTACTACAACAACTAGTATGTAGTAGATCAACTGGTATGTACTACAACTGCTAGTATGTACTAGATCAACTGGTATGTACTACAACAGCTAGTAAGTACTAGATCAACTGGTATGTACTACAACAGCTAGTATGTACTAGATCAACTGGTATGTACTACAACTGCTAGTATGTACTACAACAGCTGGTATGTACTACAACAGCTAGGATGTACTAGATCAACTGGTATGTACTACAACAGCTAGTATGTACTAGATCAACTGGTATGTACTACAACAGCTAGTATGTACTACAACAGCAAGTATGTACTAAATCAACTGGTATGTACTACAACAGCTAATATGTACTAGATCAGCTGATATGTACTAGATCAGCTGGTATGTACTAGATCGGCTGATATGTACTAGAACAGCGAGTATGTACCGGAACAGCCAGTATGTACTAGAACAGCTGGTATGTACTACAACAGCTGGTATGGACTAGAACAGCCAGTATGTACTACAACAGCTGGTATGTACTACAACAGCTGGTATGGACTAGAACAGCCAGTATGTACTAGATAAGCTGATATGTATTAGATCAGCTGGTATGTACTACAACAGCTAGTAAGTACTAGATCAACTGGTATGTACTATAACAACTAGTATGTAGTAGATCAACTGGTATGTACTACAACTGCTAGTATGTACAAGATCAACTGGTATGTACTACAACAGCTAGTAAGTACTAGATCAACTGGTATGTACTACAACAGCTAGTATATACTACAACAGCTGGTATGTACTACAACAGCTAGTATGTACTAGATCAACTGGTATGTACTACAACAGCTAGTATGTACTAGATCAGCTGGTATGTACTAGATCAGCTGATATGTACTAGATCAGCTGGTATGTACTAGATCAGCTAGTATGTACTAGATCAGCTGATATGTACTAGAACAGCCAGTATGTACCGGAACAGCCAGTATGTACTAGAACAGCTGGTATGTACTACAACAGCTGGTATGGACTAGAACAGCCAGTATGTACTAGAACAGCTGGTATGTACTACAACAGCTGGTATGTACTACAACAGCTGGTATGGACTAGAACAGCCAGTATGTACTAGAACAGCTGGTATGTACTAGAACAGCTGGTATGTACTACAACAGCTGGTATGTACTAGATCAGCTGGTATGTACTAGAACAGCCAGTATGTACCTGAACAGCCAGTATGTACTACAACAGCTGGTATGTACTAGATCAGCTGGTATGTACAAGAACAGCCAGTATGTACCCGAACAGCCAGTATGTACTACAACAGCTGGTATGTACTAGATCAGCTGGTATGTACAAGAACAGCCAGTATGTACCCGAACAGCCAGTATGTACTACAACAGCTGGTATGTACTAGATCAGCTGGTATGTAGTAGAACAGACAGTATGTACCTGAAAATCCAGTATGTACTAGAACAGCCAGTATGTTCCTGAACAGCCGGTATGTACTACAAAAGCTGGTATGTACTAGAACAGCTAGTGTGTACTAGATCAACTGGTATGTACTACAACAGCTCGTAAGTACTAGATCAACTGGTATGTACTACAACAACTAGTATGTAGTAGATCAACTGGTATGTACTACAACAGCTCGTAAGTACTAGATCAACTGGTATGTACTACAACTGCTAGTATGTACTAGATCAACTGGTATGTACTACAACAGCTAGTAAGTACTAGATCAACTGGTATGTACTACAACAGCTAGTATGTACTAGATCAACTGGTATGTGATACAACTGCTAGTATGTACTACAACAGCTGGTATGTACTACAACAGCTAGGATGTACTAGATCAACTGGTATGTACTACAACAGCTAGTATGTACTAGATCAACTGGTATGTACTACAACAGCTAGTATGTACTACAACAGCTGGTATGTACTACAACAGCAAGTATGTACTAGATCAACTGGTATGTACTACAACAGCTAATATGTACTAGATCAGCTGATATGTACTAGATCAGCTGGTATGTACTAGATCGGCTGATATGTACTAGAACAGCGAGTATGTACCGGAACAGCCAGTATGTACTAGAACAGCTGGTATGTACTACAACAGCTGGTATGGACTAGAACAGCCAGTATGTACTACAACAGCTGGTATGTACTACAACAGCTGGTATGGACTAGAACAGCCAGTATGTACTAGATCAGCTGGTATGGAGTAGATCAGCTGGTATGTACTAGATCAGCTGGTATGTACTAGATAAGCTGATATGTATTAGATCAGCTGGTATGTACTACAACAGCTAGTAAGTACTAGATCAACTGGTATGTACTATAACAACTAGTATGTAGTAGATCAACTGGTATGTACTACAACTGCTAGTATGTACAAGATCAACTGGTATGTACTACAACAGCTAGTAAGTACTAGATCAACTGGTATGTACTACAACAGCTAGTATATACTACAACAGCTGGTATGTACTACAACAGCTAGTATGTACTAGATCAACTGGTATGTACTACAACAGCTAGTATGTACTAGATCAGCTGGTATGTACTAGATCAGCTGATATGTACTAGATCAGCTGGTATGTACTAGATCAGCTAGTATGTACTAGATCAGCTGATATGTACTAGAACAGCCAGTATGTACCGGAACAGCCAGTATGTACTAGAACAGCTGGTATGTACTACAACAGCTGGTATGGACTAGAACAGCCAATATGTACTAGAACAGCTGGTATGTACTACAACAGCTGGTATGTACTACAACAGCTGGTATGGACTAGAACAGCCAGTATGTACTAGAACAGCTGGTATGTACTACAACAGCTGGTATGTACTACAACAGCTGGTATGTACTAGATCAGCTGGTATGTACTAGAACAGCCAGTATGTACTACAACAGCTGGTATGTACTAGATCAGCTGGTATGTACAAGAACAGCCAGTATGTACCCGAACAGCCAGTATGTACTACAACAGCTGGTATGTACTAGATCAGCTGGGATGTAGTAGAACAGACAGTATGTACCTGAACAGCCAGTATGTGGTACTAGAACAGCCAGTATGTTCCTGAACAGCCGGTATGTACTAGATCAAAAAGCTGGTATGTATACCTGGTATGAACAGCTAGTATGTACTAGATCAACTGGTATGTACTACAACAGCTCGTAGTAGTACTAGATCAACTGGTATGTACTACAACAGCTAGTATGTACTAGATCAACTGGTATGTACTACAACAGCTAGTATGTACTACAACAGCTGGTATGTACTACAACAGCAAGTATGTACTAGATCAACTGGTATGTACTACAACAGCTAATATGTACTAGATCAGCTGGTATGTACTAGATCAGCTGGTATGTACAAGAACAGCCAGTATGGAACAGCCAGTATGTACTACAACAGCTGGTATGTACTAGATCAGCTGGTATGTAGTAGAACAGACAGTATGTACCTGAACAGCCAGTATGTACTAGAACAGCCAGTATGTTCCTGAACAGCCGGTATGTACTACAAAAGCTGGTATGTACTAGAACAGCTAGTATGTACTAGATCAACTGGTATGTACTACAACAGCTCGTAAGTACTAGATCAACTGGTATGTACTACAACAACTAGTATGTAGTAGATCAACTGGTATGTACTACAACTGCTAGTATGTACTAGATCAACTGGTATGTACTACAACAGCTAGTAAGTACTAGATCAACTGGTATGTACTACAACAGCTAGTATGTACTAGATCAACTGGTATGTACTACAACTGCTAGTATGTACTACAACAGCTGGTATGTACTACAACAGCTAGGATGTACTAGATCAACTGGTATGTACTACAACAGCTAGTATGTACTAGATCAACTGGTATGTACTACAACAGCTAGTATGTACTACAACAGCAAGTATGTACTAAATCAACTGGTATGTACTACAACAGCTAATATGTACTAGATCAGCTGATATGTACTAGATCAGCTGGTATGTACTAGATCGGCTGATATGTACTAGAAGAGCGAGTATGTACCGGAACAGCCAGTATGTACTAGAACAGCTGGTATGTACTACAACAGCTGGTATGGACTAGAACAGCCAGTATGTACTACAACAGCTGGTATGTACTACAACAGCTGGTATGGACTAGAACAGCCAGTATGTACTAGATAAGCTGATATGTATTAGATCAGCTGGTATGTACTACAACAGCTAGTAAGTACTAGATCAACTGGTATGTACTATAACAACTAGTATGTAGTAGATCAACTGGTATGTACTACAACTGCTAGTATGTACAAGATCAACTGGTATGTACTACAACAGCTAGTAAGTACTAGATCAACTGGTATGTACTACAACAGCTAGTATATACTACAACAGCTGGTATGTACTACAACAGCTAGTATGTACTAGATCAACTGGTATTTACTACAACAGCTAGTATGTACTAGATCAGCTGGTATGTACTAGATCAGCTGATATGTACTAGATGGTGGTATAAGGTGCTTTAGTGACAAAACGGATGGCACTGTAAATGGTGCTGGTATGTACTAGATCAGCTAGTATGTACTAGATCAGCTGATATGTACTAGAACAGCCAGTATGTACCGGAACAGCCAGTATGTACTAGAACAGCTGGTATGTACTACAACAGCTGGTATGGACTAGAACAGCCAGGATGTACTAGAACAGCTGGTATGTACTACAACAGCTGGTACGTACTACAACAGCTGGTATGGACTAGAACAGCCAGTATGTACTAGAACAGCTGGTATGTACTAAACAGCTGGTATGTACTACAACAGCTGGTATGTACTAGATCAGCTGGTATGTACTAGAACAGCCAGTATGTACCTGAACAGCCAGTATGTACTACAACAGCTGGTATGTACTAGATCAGCTGGTATGTACAAGAACAGCCAGTATGTACCCGAACAGCCAGTATGTACTACAACAGCTGGTATGTACTAGATCAGCTGGTATGTACAAGAACAGCCAGTATGTACCCGAACAGCCAGTATGTACTACAACAGCTGGTTGACTTGGCTTTCCAGGTATGTACTAGATCAGCTGGTATGTAGTAGAACAGACAGTATGTACCTGAAAATCCAGTATGTACTAGAACAGCCAGTATGTTCCTGAACAGCCGGTATGTACTACAAAAGCTGGTATGTACTAGAACAGCTAGTATGTACTAGATCAACTGGTATGTACTACAACAGCTTCGTAAGTACTAGATCAACTGGTATGTACTACAACAACTAGTATGTAGTAGATCAACTGGTATGTACTACAACAGCTCGTAAGTACTAGATCAACTGGTATGTACTACAACTGCTAGTATGTACTAGATCAACTGGTATGTACTACAACAGCTAGTAAGTACTAGATCAACTGGTATGTACTACAACAGCTAGTATGTACTAGATCAACTGGTATGTGATACAACTGCTAGTATGTACTACAACAGCTGGTATGTACTACAACAGCTAGGATGTACTAGATCAACTGGTATGTACTACAACAGCTAGTATGTACTAGATCAACTGGTATGATTTGAGTGAGATTGAGGGCATCTAGCTTAGATTGTAGGACTGCCGGGGTGTGCACTACAACAGCTAGTATGTACTACAACAGCTGGTATGTACTACAACAGCAAGTATGTACTAGATCAACTGGTATGTACTACAACAGCTAATATGTACTAGATCAGCTGATATGTACTAGATCAGCTGGTATGTACTAGATCGGAGGATATGTACAGAACAGCTGGGTATGACCGGAACAGCCAGTATGTACTAGAACAGCTGGTATGTACTCAACAGCTGGTATGGACTAGAACAGCCAGTATGTACTGGATCAGCTGGGCTCCATTGTAACTACAACAGCTGGTATGGACTAGAACAGCCAGTATGTACTAGACATTTGGTATGGAGTAGATCAGCTGGTATGTACTAGATCAGCTGGTATGTACTAGATAAGCTGATATGTATTAGATCAGCTGGTATGTACTACAACAGCTAGTAAGTACTAGATCAACTGGTATGTACTATAACAACTAGTATGTAGTAGATCAACTGGTATGTACTACAACTGCTAGTATGTACAAGATCAACTGGTATGTACTACAACAGCTAGTAAGTACTAGATCAACTGGTGGCGAGTGTACTACAACAGCTAGTATATACTTTTTTACAGCTGGTTTTATGTACTTTTTAAACTAACATGTACTAGATCAACTGGTATGTACTACAACAGCTAGTATGTACTAGATCAGCTGGTATGTACTAGATCAGCTGATATGTACTAGATCAGCTGGTATGTACTAGATCAGCTAGTATGTACTAGATCAGCTGATATGTACTAGAACAGCCAGTATGTACCGGAACAGCCAGTATGTACTAGAACAGCTGGTATGTACTACAACAGCTGGTATGGACTAGAACAGCCAATATGTACTAGAACAGCTGGTATGTACTACAACAGCTGGTATGTACTACAACAGCTGGTATGGACTAGAACAGCCAGTATGTACTAGAACAGCTGGTATGTACTACAACAGCTGGTATGTACTACAACAGCTGGTATGTACTAGATCAGCTGGTATGTACTAGAACAGCCAGTATGTACTACAACAGCTGGTATGTACTAGATCAGCTGGTATGTACAAGAACAGCCAGTATGTACCCGAACAGCCAGTATGTACTACAACAGCTGGTATGTACTAGATCAGCTGGGATGTAGTAGAACAGACAGTATGTACCTGAACAGCCAGTATGTACTAGAACAGCCAGTATGTTCCTGAACAGCCGGTATGTACTACAAAAGCTGGTATGTACCAGAACAGCTAGTATGTACTAGATCAACTGGTATGTACTACAACAGCTCGTAAGTACTAGATCAACTGGTATGTACTACAACAACTAGTATGTAGTAGATCAACTGGTATGTACTACAACTGCTAGTATGTACTAGATCAACTGGTATGTACTACAACAGCTAGTAAGTACTAGATCAACTGGTATGTACTACAACAGCTAGTATGTACTAGATCAACTGGTATGTACTACAACTGCTAGTATGTACTACAACAGCTGGTATGTACTACAACAGCTAGGATGTACTAGATCAACTGGTATGTACTACAACAGCTAGTATGTACTAGATCAACTGGTATGTACTACAACAGCTAGTATGTACTACAACAGCTGGTATGTACTACAACAGCAAGTATGTACTAGATCAATTGGTATGTACTACAACAGCAAATATGTACTAGATCAGCTGATATGTACTAGATCAGCTGGTATGTACTAGATCGGCTGATATGTACTAGAACAGCGAGTATGTACCGGAACAGCCAGTATGTACTAGAACAGCTGGTATGTACTACAACAGCTGGTATGGACTAGAACAGCCAGTATGTACTACAACAGCTGGTATGTACTACAACAGCTGGTATGGACTAGAAAAGCCAGTATGTACTAGATCAGCTGGTATGGAGTAGATCAGCTGGTATGTACTAGATCAGCTGGTATGTACTAGATAAGCTGATATGTATTAGATCAGCTGGTATGTACTACAACAGCTAGTAAGTACTAGATCAACTGGTATGTACTATAACAACTAGTATGTAGTAGATCAACTGGTATGTACTACAACTGCTAGTATGTACAAGATCAACTGGTATGTACTACAACAGCTAGTAAGTACTAGATCAACTGGTATGTACTACAACAGCTAGTATATACTACAACAGCTGGTATGTACTACAACAGCTAGTATGTACTAGATCAACTGGTATGTACTACAACAGCTAGTATGTACTAGATCAGCTGGTATGTACTAGATCAGCTGATATGTACTAGATCAGCTGGTATGTACTAGATCAGCTAGTATGTACTAGATCAGCTGATATGTACTAGAACAGCCAGTATGTACCGGAACAGCCAGTATGTACTAGAACAGCTGGTATGTACTACAACAGCTGGTATGGATAGAACAGCCAGTATGTACTAGAACAGCTGGTATGTACTACAACATCTGGTATGTACTACAACAGCTGGTATGGACTAGAACAGCCAGTATGTACTAGAACAGCTGGTATGTACTACAACAGCTGGTATGTACTACAACAGCTGGTATGTACTAGATCAGCTGGTATGTACTAGAACAGCCAGTATGTACCTGAACAGCCAGTATGTACTACAACAGCTGGTATGTACTAGATCAGCTGGTATGTACAAGAACAGCCAGTATGTACCCGAACAGCCAGTATGTACTACAACAGCTGGTATGTACTAGATCAGCTGGTATGTAGTAGAACAGACAGTATGTACCTGAACAGCCAGTATGTACTAGAACAGCCAGTATGTTCCTGAACAGCCGGTATGTACTACAAAAGCTGGTATGTACTAGAACAGCTAGTATGTACTAGATCAACTGGTATGTACTACAACAGCTCGTAAGTACTAGATCAACTGGTATGTACTACAACAACTAGTATGTAGTAGATCAACTGGTATGTACTACAACTGCTAGTATGTACTAGATCAACTGGTATGTACTACAACAGCTAGTAAGTACTTGATCAACTGGTATGTACTACAACAGCTAGTATGTACTAGATCAACTGGTATGTACTACAACTGCTAGTATGTACTACAACAGCTGGTATGTACTACAACAGCTAGGATGTACTAGATCAACTGGTATGTACTACAATAGCTAGTATGTACTAGATCAACTGGTATGTACTACAACAGCTAGTATGTACTACAACAGCTGGTATGTACTACAACAGCAAGTATGTACTAGATCAACTGGTATGTACTACAACAGCTAATATGTACTAGATCAGCTGGTATGTACTAGATCAGCTGATATGTACTAGAACGGCCAGTATGTACTAGATCAGCTGGTATGTACTAGATCAGCTGATATGTACTAGAACAGCCAGTATGTACCGGAACAGCCAGTATGTACTAGAACAGCTGGTATGTACTACAACAGCTGGTATGGAATAGAACAGTCAGTATGTACTAGAACAGCTGGTATGTACTACAACAGCTGGTATGGACTAGAACAGCCAGTATGTACTAGATCAGATGATATGTACTAGATCAGCTGGTATGTACTAGATCAGCAGGTATGTACTAGATCAGCTGGTATGTACTAGATCAGCTGATATGTACTAGATCAGCTGATATGTACTAGATCAGCTGGTATGTACTAGATCAGCTGATATGTACTAGAACAGCCAGTATGTACCGGAATAGCCAGTATGTACTAGAACAGCTGGTATGAACTACAACAGCTGGTATGGACTAGAACAGCCAGTATGTACTAGAACAGCTGGTATGTACTACAACAGCTGGTATGGACTAGAACAGCCAGTATGTACTAGATCAGCTCATATGTACTAGATCAGCTGGTATGTACTAGATCAGCTGGTATGTACTAGATCAGCTGGTATGTACTAGATCAGCTGATATGTACTAGAACAGCCAGTATGTACCGGAACAGCCAGTATGTACAAGAACAGCTGGTATGTACTACAACAGCTGGTATGGACTAGAACAGCCAGTATGTACTAGAACAGCTGGTATGTACTACAACAGCTGGTATGTACTAGATCAGCTGGTATGTACTAGAACAGCCAGTATGTACTAGATCAGCCAGTATTTACTACAACAGCTGGTATGTACTAGATCAGCTGGTATGTACTAGAACAGCCAGTATGTACCTGAACAGCCAGTATGTACTACAACAGCTGGTATGTACTAGATCAGCAAGTATGTACTACATCAACTGGTATGTACTACAACAGCTAGTATGTACTAGATCAACTGGTATGGACTAGATCAGCTAGTATGTACGAGATCAACTGGTATGTACAACAACAGCTGGTATGTACTAGAACAGCCAGTATGTACTAGAACAGCCAGTATGTACCTGAACAGCCAGTATGTACTACAACAGCTGGTATGTACTACAACAGCTAGTATGTACTAGATCAACTGGTATGTACTAGATCAACTGGTATGTACTACAACAGCCAGTATATACTAGAACAGCTCGTATGTACTACAACAGCTGGTATGTACTAGAACAGCCAGTATGTACTAGAACAGCCAGTATGTACCTGAACAGCCAGTATGTACCTGAACAGCCAGTATGTACTACAACAGCTGGTATGTACTACAACAGCTGGTATGTACTAGAACAGCCAGTATGTACCTGAACAGCCAGTATGTACTACAACAGCTGGTATGTACTAGATCAGCTGGTATGTACTAGAACAGCCAGTATGTACCTGAACAGCCAGTGTGTACTAGAACAGTCAGTATGTACCTGAACAGCCAGTATGTACTACAACAGCTGGTATGTACTACAACAGCTGGTATGTACTACAACAGCTAGTATGTATTAGATCAACTGGTATGTACTACAACAGCTAGTATGTACTAGATCAACTAGTATGTACTACAACAGCTAGTATGTACTACAGCAACTAGTATGTACTACAACAGCTAGTATGTACTAGATCAACTGGTATGTACTACAACAGCTAGTATGTACTACAACAGCTAGTATGTACTAGATCAACTGGTATGTACTACAACAGCTAGTATGTACTAGATCAACTGGTATGTACTATAACTGCTAGTATGTACTACAACAGCTGGTATGTACTACAACAGCTATTATGTACTAGATCAACTGGTAGGTACTACAACAGCTATTATGTACTAGATCAACTGGTATGTACTACAACCGCTAGTTTGTACTACAACAGCTGGTATGTACTACAACAGCTAGTATGTACTAGATCAACAGGTATGTACTACAATAGCTAGTATGTACTAGAAAAGCTGGTATTTACTACAACAGCTGGTATGTACTAGAACAGCCAGTATGTACTAGAACTGCCAGTATGTACCTGAACAGCCAGTATGTAACTGAACAGCCAGTATGAACTACAACAGCTGGTATGTAGTAGATCAGCAAGTATGTACTACATCAACTGGTATGTACTACAACAGCTAGTATGTACGAGATCAACTGGTATGTACTACAACAGCTGGTATGTACTAGAACAGCCAGTATGTACTAGAACAGCCAGTATGTACTAGAACAGCTGGTATGTACTACAACAGCTGGTATGTACTACAACAGCTGGTATGTACTAGATCAGCTGGTATGTACTAGAACAGCCAGTATGTACTAGATCAGCCAGTATTTACTACAACAGCTGGTATGTACTAGATCAGCTGGTATGTACTAGAACAGCCAGTATGTACCTGAACAGCCAGTATGTACTACAACAGCGGGTATGTACTAGATCAGCAAGTATGTACTACATCAACTGGTATGTACTACAACAGCTAGTATGTACTTGATCAACTGGTATGGACTAGATCAGCTAGTATGTACGAGATCAACTGGTATGTACTACAACAGCTGGTATGTACTAGAACAGCCAGTATGTACTAGAACAGCCAGTATGTACCTGAACAGCCAGTATGTACCTGAACAGCCAGTATGTACTACAACAGCTGGTATGTACTACAACAGCTGGTATGTACAAGATCAGCTGGTATGTACTAGAACAGCCAGTATGTACCTGAACAGCCAGTATGTACTACAACAGCTGGTATGTACTAGATCTGCAAGTATGTACTAGAACAGCTGGTATGTACTACAACAGCTAGTATGTTCTACATCAACTGGTATATACTACAACAGCTGGTATGTTCTAGAACAGCCAGTATGTACCTGAACAGCTTGGATGTACTACAACAGCTGGTATGTACTACAACAGCTAGTATGTTCTAGATCAACTGGTATGTACTACAACAGCTGGTATGTTCTAGAACAGCCAGTATGTACCTGAACAGCTGGTATGTACTACAACAGCTGGTATGTACTAGATCAGCTGGAATGTCCTAGAACAGCCAGTATGTACTACAACAGCTGGTATATACTACAACACCTGGTATGTACTAGAACAGCCAGTATGTACCTGAACAGCCAGTATGTACCTGAACAGCCAGTATGTACTACAACAGCCAGTATGTACCTGAACAGCCAGTATGTACTACAACAGCTGGTATGTACTACACCAGCTGGTATGTACTAGATCAACTGGTATGTACTACAACAGCTAGTATGTACTCAATCAACTGGTATGTACTACAACAGCTAGTATGTACTACAACAGCTAGTATGTACTACAACAGCTAGTATGTACTAGATCAACTGGTATGTACTACAACAGCTTTTATGTACTAGATCAACTGGTATGTACAATAACTGCTAGTATGTACTACAACAGCTGGTATGTACTACAACAGCTATTATGTACTAGATCAACTGGTAGGTACTACAACAGCTAGTACGTACTAGATCAACTGGTATGTACTACAACAGCTAGTATGTACTACAACAGCTGGTATGTACTACAACAGCTAGTATGTACTAGATCAACTGGTATGTACTACAACAGCTAGTATGTACTACAACAGCTGGTATGTACTACAACAGCTAGTATGTACTAGATCAACAGGTATGTACTACAACAGCTAGTATGTACTAGAACAGCTGGTATGTACTACAACAGCTGGTATGTACTAGAACAGCCATTATGTACCTGAAAGGCCAGTATGTACCTGAACAGCCAGTATGCAGTACAAAAGCTGGTATTTACTACAACAGCTGGTATGTACCAGAACAGCCAGTATGTACTACAACAGCTGGTATGTACTACAACACCTGGTATGTACTAGAACAGCCAGTATGTACCTGAACGGCCAGTATGTACCTGAACAGCCAGTATGTACCTGAACAGCCAGTATGTACTACAACAGCTGGTATGTACTACAACAGCTGGGATGTACTACAACAGCTGGTATGTACTACATCAGCTAGTATGTACTAGATCAACTGGTATGTACTACAACAGCTAGTATGTTCTAGATCAACTGGTATGTACTACAACAGCTAGTATGTACTACAACAGCTGGTATGTACTACAACAGCTAGTATGTACTACAACAGCTGGTATGTACTACAACAGCTAGTATGTACTACAACAGCTGGTATGTATGAGATCAACTGGTATGTACTACAACAGCTGGTATGTATGAGACCAACTGGTATGTACTACAACAGCTAGTATGTATGAGATCAACTGGTATGTACTACAACAGCTAGTATGTATGAGATCAAATGGTATGTACTACAACAGCTGGTATGTATGAGATCAACTGGTATGTACTACAACAGCTGGTATGTATGAGATCAACTGGTATGTACTACAACAGCTGGTATGTATGAGATCAACTGGTATGTACTACAACAGCTAGTATGTACTACAACAGCTAGTATGTATGAGATCAACTGGTATGTACTACAACAGCTGGTATGTATGAGATCAACTGGTATGTACTACAACAGCTGGTATGTTCTAGAACAGCCAGTATGTACCTGAACAGCTGGTATGTACTACAACAGCTGGTATGTACTAGATCAGCTGGAATGTCCTAGAACAGCCAGTATGTACTACAACAGCTGGTATATACTACAACACCTGGTATGTACTAGAACAGCCAGTATGTACCTGAACAGCCAGTATGTACCTGAACAGCCAGTATGTACTACAACAGCCAGTATGTACCTGAACAGCCAGTATGTACTATAACAGCTGGTATGTACTACACCAGCTGGTATGTACTAGATCAACTGGTATGTACTACAACAGCTAGTATGTACTCAATCAACTGGTATGTACTACAACAGCTAGTATGTACTACAACAGCTAGTATGTACTACAACAGCTAGTATGTACTAGATCAACTGGTATGTACTACAACAGCTATTATGTACTAGATCAACTGGTATGTACAATAACTGCTAGTATGTACTACAACAGCTGGTATGTACTACAACAGCTATTATGTACTAGATCAACTGGTAGGTACTACAACAGCTAGTATGTACTAGATCAACTGGTATGTACTACAACAGCTAGTATGTACTACAACAGCTGGTATGTACTACAACAGCTAGTATGTACTAGATCAACTGGTATGTACTACAACAGCTAGTATGTACTACAACAGCTGGTATGTACTACAACAGCTAGTATGTACTAGATCAACAGGTATGTACTACAACAGCTAGTATGTACTAGAACAGCTGGTATGTACTACAACAGCTGGTATGTACTAGAACAGCCATTATGTACCTGAAAGGCCAGTATGTACCTGAACAGCCAGTATGCAGTACAAAAGCTGGTATGTACTACAACAGCTGGTATGTACCAGAACAGCCAGTATGTACCTGAACGGCCAGTATGTACCTGAACAGCCAGTATGTACCTGAACAGCCAGTATGTACTACAACAGCTGGTATGTACTACAACAGCTGGGATGTACTACAACAGCTGGTATGTACTACATCAGCTAGTATGTACTAGATCAACTGGTATGTACTACAACAGCTAGTATGTTCTAGATCAACTGGTATGTACTACAACAGCTAGTATGTACTACAACAGCTGGTATGTACTACAACAGCTAGTATGTACTACAACAGCTGGTATGTACTACAACAGCTAGTATGTACTACAACAGCTGGTATGTATGAGATCAACTGGTATGTACTACAACAGCTGGTATGTATGAGACCAACTGGTATGTACTACAACAGCTAGTATGTATGAGATCAACTGGTATGTACTACAACAGCTAGTATGTATGAGATCAAATGGTATGTACTACAACAGCTGGTATGTATGAGATCAACTGGTATGTACTACAACAGCTGGTATGTAGGAGATCAACTGGTATGTACTACAACAGCTGGTATGTATGAGATCAACTGGTATGTACTACAACAGCTAGTATGTACTACAACAGCTAGTATGTATGAGATCAACTGGTATGTACTACAACAGCTGGTATGTATGAGATCAACTGGTATGTACTACAACAGCTAGTATGTATGAGATCAACTGGTATGTACTACAACAGCTGGTATGTATGAGATCAACTGGTATGTACTACAACAGCTGGTATGTATGAGATCAACTGGTATGTACTACAACAGCTAGTATGTATGAGATCAACTGGTATGTACTACAACAGCTGGTATGTATGAGATCAACTGGTATGTACTACAACAGCTGGTATGTATGAGATCAACTGGTATGTACTACAACAGCTAGTATGTATGAGATCAACTGGTATGTACTACAACAGCTGGTATGTATGAGATCAACTGGTATGTACTACAACAGCTGGTATGTATGAGATCAACTGGTATGTACTACAACAGCTGGTATGTATGAGATCAACTGGTATGTACTACAACAGCTGGTATGTATGAGATCAACTGGTATGTACTACAACAGCTGGTATGTATGAGATCAACTGGTATGTACTACAACAGCTGGTATGTATGAGATCAACTGGTATGTACTACAACAGCTGGTATGTATGAGATCAACTGGTATGTACTACAACAGCTGGTATGTATGAGACCAACTAGTATGTACTAGAACAGCTGGTATGTACTACAACAGCTAGTGTGTATGAGATCAACTGGTATGTACTACAACAGCTAGTATGTATGAGATCAACTGGTATGTACTACAACAGCTGGTATGTACTAGAACAACCAGTATGTACTAGAACAGCCAGTATGTACTAGAACAGCTTGTATGTACTACAACAGCTGGTATGTACTAGAACAACCAGTATGTACTAGAACAGCCAGTATGTACCTGAACAGCCAGTATGTACTTCAACAGTTGGTATGTACTACATCAGCTGGTATGTCCTAGAACAGCCAGTATGTACCTGAACAGCCAGTATGTACTACAACAGCTGGTATGTACTACAACACCTGGTATGTACTAGAACAGCCAGTATGTACCTGAACAGCCAGTATGTACCTGAACAGCCAGTATGTACTACAACAGCCAGTATGTACCTGAACAGCCAGTATGTACTACAACAGCTGGTATGTACTACAACAGCTGGTATGTACTAGATCAACTGGTACTACAACAGCTAGTATGTACTAGATCAACTGGTATGTACAATAACTGCTAGTATGTACTACAACAGCTGGTATGTACTACAACAGCTATTATGTACTAGATCAACTGGTAGGTACTACAACAGCTAGTATGTACTAGATCAACTGGTATGTACTACAACAGCTAGTATGTACTACAACAGCTGGTATGTACTACAACAGCTAGTATGTACTAGATCAACAGGTATGTACTACAACAGCTAGTATGTACTATAACAGCTGGTATGTACTACAACAGCTGTTATGTACTAGAACAGCCAGTATGTACCTGAACAGCCAGTATGTACCTGAACAGCCAGTATGTACCTGAACAGCCAGTATGTAGTACAACAGCTGGTATGTACTACAACAGCTGGTATGTACCAGAACAGCCAGTATGTACTACAACAGCTGGTATGTACTACAACACCTGGTATGTACTAGAACAGCCAGTATGTACCTGAACGGCCAGTATGTACCTGAACAGCCAGTATGTACTACAACAGCTGGTATGTACTACAACAGCTGTTATGTACTACATCAGCTAGTATGTACTAGATCAACTGGTATGTACTACAACAGCTAGTATGTTCTAGATCAACTGGTATATACTACAACAGCTAGTATGTACTACAACAGCTGGTATGTACTACAACAGCTAGTGTGTATTAGATCAACTGGTATGTACTACAACAGCTGGTATGTACTAGAACAACCAGTATGTACTAGAACAGCCAGTATGTACTAGAACAGCTTGTATGTACTACAACAGCTGGTATGTACTAGAACAACCAGTATGTACTAGAACAGCCAGTATGTACCTGAACAGCCAGTATGTACTTCAACAGTTGGTATGTACTACAACAGCCAGTATGTACTAGAACAGCCAGTATGTACCTGAACAGCCAGTATGTACCTGAACAGCCAGTATGTACTAGAACAGCTGGTATGTACTACAACAGCTGGTATGTACTAGAACAGCCAGTATGTACATGAACAGCCAGTATGTACTACATCAGCTGGTATGTACTAGAACAGCCAGTATGTACCTGAACAGCCAGTATGTACTACAACAGCCAGTATCTACCTGAACAGCCAGTATGTACTACAACAGCTAGTATGTTCTAGATCAACTGGTATGTACTACAACAGCTAGTATGTAGTACAACAGCTGGTATGTACTACAACAGCTAGTATGTACTAGATCAACTGGTATGTACTAGATCAGCTGGTATGTACAAGATCAACTGATATGTACTACAACAACCAGTATGTACTAGAACAGCTGGTATGTACTACAACAACTAGTATGTACTACAACAGCATGTATGTACTACAACAGCTAGTATGTACTATATCAACTGGATGTACTACAACAGCTAGTATGTACTATATCAACTGGATGTACTACAAAAGCTAGTATGTACTAGATCAACTGGTATGTACTACAACAGCCAGTATGTACTACAACAGCTAGTATGTACTAGATCAACTGGTATGTACTACAACAGCCAGTATGTACTACAACAGCTAGTATGTACTAGATCAACTGGTATGTACTACAACTGCTAGTATGTACTACAACAGCTGGTATGTACTAGAACAGCCAGTATGTACCTGAACAGCTGGTATGTACTAGAACCCTTTGGGGTTATTTGAGGTACTGTTCTTGTGTTTGAGGTATTTCAAGTTTGAACTTTTGTAATCTTTAGTCTCGGTGTGTTTTGTTGGGTACATCATGTACAAAGAGTTGCATACACCTCAAGCTATAGATAAGACAAAACCATTCCTGACTTGCATGTGGGTGATTGCAATGGCATGCAGTGCACGAAGAACAACATAAATTCCAATGCAGTAGTCTAAGCTTCCACAACTATATACATGGACATTCAACGCACTATTACTGCAGTTTCTCAAAGCCTTTGTCTCGAAGCAAAGTGCTTCATTTTACAGTTCCATTCAATAATGCATTGCAGATTGACCATCAAACATCTATGTCATAATTGTTCTCTCTCACAGTCATTTGTTTTATTTTTACCTTTATTTAACTAGGCAAGTCAGTTAAGAACAAATTATTATTTTCAATGACAGCCTAGAAACAGTGGGTTAACTGCCTTGTTCAAGGGCAGAATGACAGATTTATTACCTTCTCAGCTCGGGATTCGATTTTGCAACCCTCCGGTTACTGGCCCAACGCTCTAACCACTAGGCTACCTGCCGCCCCAGTCATGCACTTTGTTTGTGGAGAGAAATAATCAACTTAAACTGCTTAATATGTAAAACTAGTGAAGGGCTTTAGCCTTTGGGAAACCCATCAGTCAGGTCATTTGACTGGTTTTAAATCAATGGCCTGCCTGCGATGTGGCCTTTAACACAGTAAGCCTCTACAGTCAGGTCCATAACAGGGGAAAGCTCCTGGCCGGCTGGTATTACTAGAACACTTTTTCAGCTTCCACAGAGAGATGTACTGCACTACACCAAGGACTCGTGGCCACAGAACCTGGTTGACTGAGTTCATGTGCAATAAAGCTTCACACACAAACACACACACAGACACACACACACACACACACTAAATATAGCAACATGAGCTGCCCGCTAGCACTCTAATATCTTTCTGCATTCTGCAGGTAATTCAGACAGTGCAGACTGTACCAAGATGTCATCATTCTTCACTCAAAGTGAAATATGATATCAATCCATTATGACACTTGAATCACGAACACTTGAACCTTTGTGAAGCACTTTAGAGGTTCATGCTCCATGACAGTGTTATGTGAATAGCCATGACCTATTATGAGTACAGTAAGGTTCCATTAGTGTCAGTGGAGTGTTCCCATGCTTTGGCAAACCTATTGACCACTCAGACAGTATTTTCTACAGAGCTATAGGGTGAGGCACAACATGAAGGAACCAGACAGAATCACACCTGTGTAATGTTGATGGGGAAAGATTAATCATCGTGTTTCCTCAAAGCCAAACATTCAATTGTTTGTCACACTTCACACTGAGAGACACAACAACAGAGCATGAAGTATGGCACAATGTCTCACAATGCCTGAGAAACACTTTGCCTATGAATAATAGGAAAAGAGAGTGATTGGAGAGAGAGAAAAAGTCTGCTGCTAGTTGGAGGAGGACTCAAGTAGAGTTAAAAATTTGTTCTTTCCTTTATTAAACTAGGCAAGTCAGTTAAGAACAAATGAGTATTTACAATGATGGCCTACCCAGGCCAAACCCTAACGTGGATGACGCTGGGCCAATTGTGCACCGCCCTATGGGACTATCAATCACAGCCGGTTGTGATACAGCCTGGAATCAAACCAGGGTCTGTAATGATGCCTCTAGCACTAAGATGCAGTGTCTTAGACCGCAGCGCCATTCGGGAGTGCGTCATTGATGCAAGGATGTGTGTGTGTGCATTTGTGTATGTGTATGTCTGTGTGTGTGTGAGTGAGTGAGTGAGTGAGTGAGTGAGTGAGTGAGTGAGTGAGTGAGTGAGTGAGTGAGTGAGTGAGTGAGTGATATGAGTAACACATACAGAAAGGATTGTGAGGATCCCCTGGACAGCACAGTCAGTGATTCACATGTAGCTAGTTGACTGAAAGTCCTGCAAGGAAGCATTCCGCAAAAGAGATTCTGTCCATTCCTCACATTCCAGGAGAGTTTGGCAAGTCCTTGAGTTTACTTTTTTGCACCCCCCCTCTTCAACCCCAGACCGCGATCTCGCTTTCCAGCAAAGCTCTCCCAAAAGTGCTCTCACCATTTTCCAGAAAGATCACACACATGGAAGGGCACGTGCACAGAGAGAGAGAGAGAGAGAGAGAGAGAGAGAGAGAGAGAGAGAGAGAGAGAGAGAGAGAGAGAGAGAGAGAGAGAGAGAGAGAGAGAGAGAGAGAGAGAGAGAGAGAGAGAGAGAGAGAGAGAGAGAGAGAGAGCGAGAGAGAGAGAGAGAGAGAGAGAGAGAGAGAGAGAGAGAGAGAGAGAGAGAGAGAGAGAGAGAGAGAGAGAGAGAGAGAGAGAGAGAGAGAGAAAGAAGAGTGCATGTGTGTGCAAGTACACGTGCACAAGAGAGAGGGAGGGAGGGAGTCACACAATGCAAATTGGGCTGGAACATTTCATTCTTGGGAGACAGCAGGAGGGACAGTATGTTCCAGTGAAATAACAGAATATTACCTTATATGGAATGTGGGCTTTGGCTGAATAGACAGACAGACATACAGACTCAGTGTAGTTATTCTCCATTTTGAATAAACAGACATCGTCTGTAAAAAGAAACTATAAAAAAAACTTTGCAAACAATTTAACAGGGTGTGACCCAACAGATACAATCTAGCAAGCAAACACGATCTTTAGATAATGCAAACATGATCTTTAGATAATGCAAACAAGATCTTTAGACAATGCAAACCAGATCTTTAGATAATGCAAACAAGATATTTAGACAATGCAGACACGATCTTTAGACAATGCAAACAAGATCTTTAGACAATGCAAACACAATCTTTAGATAATGCAAATAAGATCTTTAGACAATGCAAACACAATCTTTAGACAATGCAAACAAGATCTTTAGACAATGCAAACAAGATCTTTAGACAATGCAAACAAGATCTTTAGACAATGCAAACAAGATCTTTAGACAATGCAAACAAGCTTTGTAGAAAACAGTAAGCAATGTGAAATGCAATTAAGTACTGACACAAACACTTTAAAGGCACAATACATATTTTGATGTCCTCCTTTAGGGCTGATGACAATTGATCACCAGTTCTTCTTCATTGATTTTGTACTTGCAATGATCCTCCCTAGTCCTCCAAAACAAAAATGAAAACCAATTTTATTGGAAGTCTAAGTTATGGTTTCTGCCTTTAATGTGACAATATAATAATAACTTCCTATAGTGCAGCTTATGATTGGCTATAACGCAGGAAGTAGACACTTAAATTGCAGATACATTATGTTGCATTAAAGGACCATAACTTGTCAAGCAGTCATTCCCTTCCCCTGTCCCGCACTGGCTCCTGTTTTAAGAGCTATTATATGATTTTCCTTTGGCAGCTTTCCCCGAGTGAAACAGAGACCAGTGGGCGATGTGTTTGTGTTGCTAGGGTGATAGCCACTGATGCTTCCCATAGCATCACTGTATTTGGGATTCCCTTTGCTTGCGGTGAAGTCATCTGCTGTTGAATCAGGCCAGAGGAGGTAGTACTCCGTAACAACTGTTTGAGTTGACACGTCCCGAAGGGAGAGGAGAGGCATCCTTTTCCACTCATAGACCTAAAGGTTTTATTTTTTATTTAACCTTTATTTAAATAGGCAAGTAAATTAAGAAAAAAGTTATTATTTACAACAACAAAAAAATAAATTCACCTTTATTTAACCAGGTAGGCAAGTTGAGAACAAGTTCTCATTTACAATTGCGACCTGGCCAAGATAAAGCAAAGCAGTTCGACAGATACAATGACACAGAGTTACACATGGAGTAAAACAAACATACAGTCAATAATACAGTATAAGCAAGTCTATATACAATGTGAGCAAATTAGGTGAGAAGGGAGGTAAAGGCAAAAAAGGCCATGGTGGCAAAGTAAATACAATATAGCAAGTAAAACACTGGAATGGAAGATTTGCAATGGAAGAATGTGCAAAGTAGAAATAAAAATAATGGGGTGCAAAGGAGCAAAATAAATTAATTAATTAAATACAGTAGGGAAAGAGGTAGTTGTTTGGGCTAAATTATAGGTGGGCTATGTACAGGTGCAGTAATCTGTGAGCTGCTCTGACAGTTGGTGCTTAAAGCTAGTGAGGGAGATAAGTGTTTCCAGTTTCAGAGATTTTTGTAGTTCGTTCCAGTCATTGGCAGCAGAGAACTGGAAGGAGAGGCGGCCAAAGAAAGAATTGGTTTTGGGGGTGACTAGAGAGATATACCTGCTGGAGCGTGTGCTACAGGTGGGAGATGCTATGGTGACCAGCAAGCTGAGATAAAGGGGGACTTTACCTAGCAGGGTCTTGTAGATGACATGGAGCCAGTAGGTTTGGCGACGAGTATGAAGCGAGGGCCAGCCAACGAGAGCGTACAGGTCTCAATGGTGGGTAGTATATGGGGCTTTGGTGACAAAACGGATTGCACTGTGATAGACTGCATCCAATTTGTTGAGTAGGGTATTGGAGGCTATTTTGTAAATGACATCGCCAAAGTCGAGGATTGGTAGGATGGTCAGTTTTACAAGGGTATGTTTGGCAGCATGAGTGAAGGATGCTTTGTTGTGAAATAGGAAGCCAATTCTAGATTTAACTTTGGATTGGAGATGTTTGATATGGGTCTGGAAAGAGAGTTTACAGTCTAACCAGACATCTAAGTATTTGTAGTTGTCCACGTATTCTAAGTCAGAGCCGTCCAGAGTAGTGATGTTGGACAGGCGGGTAGGTGCAGGTAGCGATCGGTTGAAGAGCATGCATTTAGTTTTACTTGTATTTAAGAGCAATTGGAGGTCACGGAAGGAGAGTTGTATGGCATTGAAGCTTGCCTGGAGGGTTGTTAACACAGTGTCCAAAGAAGGGCCAGAAGTATACAGAATGGTGTCGTCTGCGTAGAGGTGGATCAGAGACTCACCAGCAGCAAGAGCGACCTCATTGACAATGACGGCCTACCAAAGGCAAAAGGCCTCCTGTGGGGACGGGAGGTGATTTTTAAAAAAGACAGTAGGACAAAACACACATCACTACATGAAATGGTCGTTCTGTAGCTCAGTTGGTAGAGCATGGCGCTTGTAACGCCAGGGTAGTGGGTTCAATCCCCGGGACCACCCATACATAGAATGTATGCACACATGACTGTAAGTCGCTTTGGATAAAAGCGTCTGCTAAATGGCATATATTTTTTTTATTTTTTTTTATTTTTTTTATATTATTTTTATAAAGAGAGACCTAAGACAACAACTCAACATGGCAGAAACACAACATGACAACACAACATGGTACACAACATGGTACTGTAGCAGCACAACATGAAAACAACACAACATGGTAGCAACACAACATGGTCTCAGCTCAAACATGGTAGAAACAGACAACAGCATAATGGGTAAAAAGGTAGAGACAACAACACATCACAAGAAGCAGCCACAAGTGTCAGTAAGAGCGTCCATGATTGAGAATTTGAATGTAGAGATGGAGATAAAACTGTCCAGTTTGAGTGTTTGTTGCAGCTCGTTCCAGTCGCTAGCTGCAGAGAACTGGAAAGAAGAGAGACCCGGGGATGTGTGTTGTTTCTTCTTTCCAAACCACATGACCTTTGTTTTGGAGGTGTTCAGAACGAGGTTTATAAGACAATACAAATCATTAGAAATTAAGACTTTACAAACATTTAACAAATAGATAATACAGACAATTAAAATACCTGACAAGGAACACATTTAACATTCAGTTGATGCTTTCTATTTCCTGTCCAGTCATACGGTCTATTTCCTGTCCAGTCATACGGTCTATTTCCTGTCCAGTCATACGGTCTATTTCCTGTCCAGTCATATGGTCTATCGCATTAGATCTTCTTCAGTGGATTTACTTTTTGCTTGAGAAATATTAATTGTTCAAGAGTTCCATTCAGCTATGGTTCCATATAAAACTGTAGATTTAAGGCAATTTGTCCTTTGCTTGGGTTGTCTTAGATGCTTTGAATTTACCTGTCTGGTTTGGTGGTTATGTGTGTTGCTAGTATGAACTAACTGGCCTGAAAAATACATTTAATAAATATATAACATTCCCAAAGAAAATCAAAAGACTAGATAGTAATTTGTATTTAACATGAAGGCATGAGAGATTCTGATGTATTTGGATTATATTCATATGGATAGAGCAATGAAGAGATAATCTGGCAGCCCTGTTTAGAGCAATGAAGAGATAATCTGGCAGCCCTGTTTAGAGCAATGAAGAGATAATCTGGCAGCCCTGTTTAGAGCAATGAAGAGATAATCTGGCAGCCCTGTTTAGAGCAATGAAGAGATAATCTGGCAGCCCTGTTTAGAGCAATGAAGAGATAATCTGGCAGCCCTGTTTAGAGCAATGAAGAGATAATCTGGCAGCCCTGTTTAGAGCAATGAAGAGATAATCTGGCAGCCCTGTTTAGAGCAATGAAGAGATAATCTGGCAGCTCTGTTTAGAGCAATGAAGAGATAATCTGGCAGCCCTGTTTAGAGCAATGAAGATATAATCTGGCAGCCCTGTTTAGAGCAATGAAGAGATAATCTGGCAGCCCTGTTTAGAGCAATGAAGAGATAATATGGCAGCCCTGTTTAGAGCAATGAAGAGATAATCTGGCAGCCCTGTTTAGAGCAATGAAGAGATAATCTGGCAGCCCTGTTTAGAGCAATGAAGAGATAATCTGGCAGCCCTGTTTAGAGCAATGAAGAGATAATCTGGCAGCCCTGTTTAGAGCAATGAAGAGATAATCTGGCAGCCCTGTTTAGAGCAATGAAGAGATAATCTGGAAGCCCTGTTTAGAGCAATGAAGAGATAATATGGCAGCCCTGTTTAGAGCAATGAAGAGATAATCGGGCAGCCCTGTTTAGAGCAATGAAGAGATAATATGGCAGCCCTGTTTAGAGCAATGAAGAGATAATCTGGCAGCCCTGTTTAGAGCAATGAAGAGATAATCTGGCAGGCCTGTTTAGAGCAATGAAGAGATAATATGGCAGCCCTGTTTAGAGCAATGAAGAGATAATCTGGCAGCCCTGTTTAGAGCAATGAAGAGATAATATGGCAGCCCTGTTTAGAGCAATGAAGAGATAATCTGGCAGCCCTGTTTAGAGCAATGAAGAGATAATATGGCAGCCCTGTTTAGAGCAATGAAGAGATAATCTGGCAGCCCTGTTTAGAGCAATGAAGAGATAATCTGGCAGTCCTGTTTAGAGCAATGAAGAGATAATCGGGCAGCCCTGTTTAGAGCAATGAAGAGATAATCTGGCAGCCCTGTTTAGAGCAATGAAGAGATAATCTGGCAGCCCTGTTTAGAGCAATGAAGAGATAATCTGGCAGCCCTGTTTAGAGCAATGAAGAGATAATCTGGCAGCCCTGTTTTGAGCAATGAAGAGATAATCTGGCAGCCCTGTTTAGAGCAATGAAGAGATAATATGGCAGCCCTGTTTAGAGCAATGAAGAGATAATCTGGCAGCCCTGTTTAGAGCAATGAAGAGATAATCTGGCAGCCCTGTTTAGAGCAATGAAGAGATAATCTGGCAGCCCTGTTTAGAGCAATGAAGAGACAATCTGGCAGCTCTGTTTAGAGCAATGAAGAGATAATCTGGCAGCCCTGTTTAGAGCAATGAAGAGATAATCTGGCAGCCATGTTTAGAGCAATGAAGAGATAATTTGGCAGCCCTGTTTTGAGCCATTTGGAGCTTTCTTTGCTGCAGATGACCATATAAATGGACAGTACTCTAAGTGTGGTAGGACCAGGGATTGACCACATAACTGGACAGTACTCTAAGTGTGGTAGGACCAGGGATTGACCATATAACTTGACAGTACTCTAAATTTGGTAGGACCAGGGATTGACCATATAACTTGACAGTACTCTAAGTTTGGTAGGACCAGGGATTGACCATATAACTGGACAGTACTCTAAGTGTGGTAGGACCAGGGATTGACCACATAACTGGACAGTACTCTAAGTGTGGTAGGACCAGGGATTGACCATATAACTGGACAGTACTCTAAGTGTGGGAGGACCAGGGATTGAATCACCTGATTCAGAGTGCTAGATGTTACATATTCTCAACATTTTCTTGTAACAGCAATTCCCTTACCCATCTTAATAACAATATTATCTGTGTTCTGACCATGATAGAGCTGCGTCCAACATAACGCCTAGTAGTTTAGTTTTTTCCACTTGCTCTACATGTGTTCTATTCATCGACAAATTCAATTCATCAGCAAGCATATATCTTGAACCAAATACAATATATTTCATTGTAGAAATGTTCAACACCAATATGTTCATATTAACCCATCATACACCATTCTTAGTTCACTGCTCAGTACATCTGTTAGCTCATTACATTCTGATGCTGCACTATACATTGTCATCAGCATACATCAATCATTAGTAAAGATAGAGTAGAAAAGTGTGCCTAGGCAGCTTCCTTGAGGAACACCACAGTGTATATCTTTACTGTTTGAAAAGCTACCTTTAAAGAACACTTTTTGACTTCTCCTGTATAGATAGCTTTCCATCCAGGATAGAGATGCAGACTTAAAACTATAACATTTGAGTTTACCTAGTAACAGTTCAAGATCAATTACATCAAAAGCAGCACTGAAATCTAGCAACACAGCAACAATGAATTTCCTGTCATCCATACTCTTTAACCAATCATCTGTCATTTGTGCTAAGGCCGTACTCGTACTTGTGTGCATGTGTGTGGGTGTATGTGTGCGTGTGTGCTGGAGGCGAGCAAAAGCTCGGGAGAGAGGAGGAGTGTGGTGGGGGTACCCGTACCTGACAGAGGGAGACAGGCTAGGGCAGACAGGGAGCAGATCACCGGGAGGGATCCAAGCAGGGAGCTTTTGTCGGGAGGCTGAGTAGGAGAGGAGGCATTCAACCTTACCAGACAGCGTGGTGGAGCAGATAGAACGTCTGATGCTAAAAGCTGAACGAAAGACGTTGAGCGAAGACAAAACCAAGACCCCAGTGAAAACAGTGAATTCCAAAGCCAAATCAAACAATAATTAAAGTAAAGAGTTATTTTCATATTTTTATTTATTTCACCTTTATTTATTAACCAGGTAGGCCAGTTGAAAACAAGTTCTCATTTACATCTGCGACCTGGCCAAGATAAAGCAAAGCAGTGCGACAAAAAAACAACACAGAATTTCACATGGAATGAACAAGCGTACAGTCAATAACACAACAGAAAAAACATCTATATACAGTGTGTGCAAATGGAGTATGGAGGTAAGGCAATAAATAGACCATAGTAGCGAAGTAATTACATTTTAGCAAATTAACACTGAAGTGAGAGATCTTCAGATGATGATGGGCAAGTAGAAATACTGGTGCGCAAAATAGCAAAACATTGAATGAAAACAACATGGGGAAGACGGGTGGGCTATTTACAGATGGGCTCGGTAAAGCTTCAGCGATCGGTTAGCTGCTCAGATAGCTGATGCTTAAAGTTATTGAGGGAGATACAAGTCTCTGACTTCAGCAATTTTTGCAATTCGTTCCAGTCATTGGCAGTAGAGGACTGTAAGTAAAGGCGGCCAAAGGAGGTGTTGGCATTGGGGATGACCAGTGAGAAATACCTGCGGGAGCGCGTGCTACGGGTGGGAGTTGTTATGGTGACCAGTGAGCTGAGATAAGGTGGAGATTTACCTAGCAAAGACTTAGAGATGACCTGGAGTCAGTGCGTCTGGCGACGAATATTCAGCGAGGACCAGCCGACGAGAGCACACAGGTCGCAGTGGTGGGTGGTATATGGGGCTTTGGTGACAAAACAGATGGCACTGTGATAGACTGCATCCAGTTTGCTGAGTAGAGTGTTGGAGGCTATTTTGTAAATGACATCGCCGAAGTCGAGGATCGGTAGGATGGTCAGTGAAAAGGTAAACGTTGCATAAGTCTCAGCAGCGTCTTTAGTAAGAAGTCGAGGATCGGTAGGATGGTCAGTGAAAAGGTAAACGTTGCATAAGTCTCAGCAGCGTCTTTAGTAAGAAGTCGAGGATCGGTAGGATGGTCAGTGAAAAGGTAAACGTTGCATAAGTCTCAGCAGCGTCTTTAGTAAGAAGTCGAGGATCGGTAGGATGGTCAGTGAAAAGGTAAACGTTGCATAAGTCTCAGCAGCGTCTTTAGTAAGAAGTCGAGGATCGGTAGGATGGTCAGTGAAAAGGTAAACGTTGCATAAGTCTCAGCAGCGTCTTTAGTAAGAAGTCGAGGATCGGTAGGATGGTCAGTGAAAAGGTAAACGTTGCATAAGTCTCAGCAGCGTCTTTAGTAAGAAGTCGAGGATCGGTAGGATGGTCAGTGAAAAGGTAAACGTTGCATAAGTCTCAGCAGCGTCTTTAGTAAGAAGTCGAGGATCGGTAGGATGGTCAGTGAAAAGGTAAACGTTGCATAAGTCTCAGCAGCGTGTTTAGTAAGAAGTCGAGGATCGGTAGGATGGTCAGTGAAAAGGTAAACGTTGCATAAGTCTCAGCAGCGTCTTTAGTAAGAAGTCGAGGATCGGTAGGATGGTCAGTGAAAAGGTAAACGTTGCATAAGTCTCAGCAGCGTCTTTAGTAAGAAGTCGAGGATCGGTAGGATGGTCAGTGAAAAGGTAAACGTTGCATAAGTCTCAGCAGCGTCTTTAGTAAGAAGTCGAGGATCGGTAGGATGGTCAGTGAAAAGGTAAACGTTGCATAAGTCTCAGCAGCGTCTTTAGTAAGAAGTCGAGGATCGGTAGGATGGTCAGTGAAAAGGTAAACGTTGCATAAGTCTTTAGCAGCGTCTTTAGTAAGAAGTCGAGGATCGGTAGGATGGTCAGTGAAAAGGTAAACGTTGCATAAGTCTCAGCAGCGTCTTTAGTAAGAAGTCGAGGATCGGTAGGATGGTCAGTGAAAAGGTAAACGTTGCATAAGTCTCAGCAGCGTCTTTAGTAAGAAGTCGAGGATCGGTAGGATGGTCAGTGAAAAGGTAAACGTTGCATAAGTCTCAGCAGCGTCTTTAGTAAGAAGTCGAGGATCGGTAGGATGGTCAGTGAAAAGGTAAACGTTGCATAAGTCTCAGCAGCGTCTTTAGTAAGAAGTCGAGGATCGGTAGGATGGTCAGTGAAAAGGTAAACGTTGCATAAGTCTCAGCAGCGTCTTTAGTAAGAAGTCGAGGATCGGTAGGATGGTCAGTGAAAAGGTAAACGTTGCATAAGTCTCAGCAGCGTCTTTAGTAAGAAGTCGAGGATCGGTAGGATGGTCAGTGAAAAGGTAAACGTTGCATAAGTCTCAGCAGCGTCTTTAGTAAGAAGTCGAGGATCGGTAGGATGGTCAGTGAAAAGGTAAACGTTGCATAAGTCTCAGCAGCGTCTTTAGTAAGAAGTCGAGGATCGGTAGGATGGTCAGTGAAAAGGTAAACGTTGCATAAGTCTCAGCAGCATCTTTAGTAAGAAGTCGAGGATCGGTAGGATGGTCAGTGAAAAGGTAAACGTTGCATAAGTCTCAGCAGCGTCTTTAGTAAGAAGTCGAGGATCGGTAGGATGGTCAGTGAAAAGGTAAACGTTGCATAAGTCTCAGCAGCGTCTTTAGTAAGAAGTCGAGGATCGGTAGGATGGTCAGTGAAAAGGTAAACGTTGCATAAGTCTCAGCAGCGTCTTTAGTAAGAAGTCGAGGATCGGTAGGATGGTCAGTGAAAAGGTAAACGTTGCATAAGTCTCAGCAGCGTGTTTAGTAAGAAGTCGAGGATCGGTAGGATGGTCAGTGAAAAGGTAAACGTTGCATAAGTCTCAGCAGCGTCTTTAGTAAGAAGTCGAGGATCGGTAGGATGGTCAGTGAAAAGGTAAACGTTGCATAAGTCTCAGCAGCGTCTTTAGTAAGAAGGATGGTCGAGGATCGGTAGGATGGTCAGTGAAAAGGTAAACGTTGCATAAGTCTCAGCAGCGTCTTTAGTAAGAAGTCGAGGATCGGTAGGATGGTCAGTGAAAAGGTAAACGTTGCATAAGTCTCAGCAGCGTCTTTAGTAAGAAGTCGAGGATCGGTAGGATGGTCAGTGAAAAGGTAAACGTTGCATAAGTCTCAGCAGCGTCTTTAGTAAGAAGTCGAGGATCGGTAGGATGGTCAGTGAAAAGGTAAACGTTGCATAAGTCTCAGCAGCGTCTTTAGTAAGAAGTCGAGGATCGGTAGGATGGTCAGTGAAAAGGTAAACGTTGCATAAGTCTCAGCAGCGTCTTTAGTAAGAAGTCGAGGATCGGTAGGATGGTCAGTGAAAAGGTAAACGTTGCATAAGTCTCAGCAGCGTGTTTAGTAAGAAGTCGAGGATCGGTAGGATGGTCAGTGAAAAGGTAAACGTTGCATAAGTCTCAGCAGCGTCTTTAGTAAGAAGTCGAGGATCGGTAGGATGGTCAGTGAAAAGGTAAACGTTGCATAAGTCTCAGCAGCGTCTTTAGTAAGAAGTCGAGGATCGGTAGGATGGTCAGTGAAAAGGTAAACGTTGCATAAGTCTCAGCAGCGTCTTTAGTAAGAAGTCGAGGATCGGTAGGATGGTCAGTGAAAAGGTAAACGTTGCATAAGTCTCAGCAGCGTCTTTAGTAAGAAGTCGAGGATCGGTAGGATGGTCAGTGAAAAGGTAAACGTTGCATAAGTCTCAGCAGCGTCTTTAGTAAGAAGTCGAGGATCGGTAGGATGGTCAGTGAAAAGGTAAACGTTGCATAAGTCTCAGCAGCGTCTTTAGTAAGAAGTCGAGGATCGGTAGGATGGTCAGTGAAAAGGTAAACGTTGCATAAGTCTCAGCAGCGTCTTTAGTAAGAAGTCGAGGATCGGTAGGATGGTCAGTGAAAAGGTAAACGTTGCATAAGTCTCAGCAGCGTATTTAGTAAGAAGTCGAGGATCGGTAGGATGGTCAGTGAAAAGGTAAACGTTGCATAAGTCTCAGCAGCGTCTTTAGTAAGAAGTCGAGGATCGGTAGGATGGTCAATGAAAAGGTAACTGTTGCATAAGTCTCAGCAGCGTCTTTAGTAAGAAGTCGAGGATCGGTAGGATGGTCAGTGAAAAGGTAAACGTTGCATAAGTCTCAGCAGCGTGTTTAGTAAGAAGTCGAGGATCGGTAGGATGGTCAGTGAAAATGTAAACGTTGCATAAGTCTCAGCAGCGTCTTTCGTAAGAAGTCGAGGATCGGTAGGATGGTCAGTGAAAAGGTAAACGTTGCATAAGTCTCAGCAGCGTCTTTAGTAAGAAGTCGAGGATCGGTAGGATGGTCAGTGAACAGGTAAACGTTGCATAAGTCTCAGCAGCGTCTTTAGTAAGAAGTCGAGGATCGGTAGGATGGTCAGTGAAAAGGTAAACGTTGCATAAGTCTCAGCAGCGTCTTTAGTAAGAAGTCGAGGATCGGTAGGATGGTCAGTGAAAAGGTAAACGTTGCATAAGTCTCAGCAGCGTCTTTAGTAAGAAGTCGAGGATCGGTAGGATGGTCAGTGAAAAGGTAAACGTTGCATAAGTCTCAGCAGCGTCTTTAGTAAGAAGTCGAGGATCGGTAGGATGGTCAGTGAAAAGGTAAACGTTGCATAAGTCTCAGCAGCGTCTTTAGTAAGAAGTCGAGGATCGGTAGGATGGTCAGTGAAAAGGTAAACGTTGCATAAGTCTCAGCAGCGTCTTTAGTAAGAAGTTGAGGATCGGTAGGATGGTCAGTGAAAAGGTAAACGTTGCATAAGTTTCAGCAGCGTGTTTAGTAAGAAGTCGAGGATCGGTAGGATGGTCAGTGAAAAGGTAAACGTTGCATAAGTCTCAGCAGCGTCTTTAGTAAGAAGTCGAGGATCGGTAGGATGGTCAGTGAAAAGGTAAACGTTGCATAAGTCTCAGCAGCGTCTTTCGTAAGAAGTCGAGGATCGGTAGGATGGTCAGTGAAAAGGTAAACGTTGCATAAGTCTCAGCAGCGTCTTTAGTAAGAAGTCGAGGATCGGTAGGATGGTCAGTGAAAAGGTAAACGTTGCATAAGTCTCAGCAGCGTCTTTAGTAAGAAGTCGAGGATCGGTAGGATGGTCAGTGAAAAGGTAAACGTTGCATAAGTCTCAGCAGCGTCTTTAGTAAGAAGTCGAGGATCGGTAGGATGGTCAGTGAAAAGGTAAACATTGCATAAGTCTCAGCAGCGTCTTTAGTAAGAAGTCGAGGATCGGTAGGATGGTCAGTGAAAAGGTAAACGTTGCATAAGTCTCAGCAGCGTGTTTAGTAAGAAGTCGAGGATCGGTAGGATGGTCAGTGAAAAGGTAAACGTTGCATAAGTCTCAGCAGCGTCTTTAGTAAGAAGTCGAGGATCGGTAGGATGGTCAGTGAAAAGGTAAACGTTGCATAAGTCTCAGCAGCGTCTTTAGTAAGAAGTCGTTTTCCCAGAAAACAGAAGTTATGTTTGGGCAAAACGTTATGTTTGGGGCCAACCAGGAGACACTACTCTGTGCTCCTTGCAGGGGGTGCTGCTTATGGATGTGTGGGCCTCAGTAGTTGGAGTTATTCTTGCCCCGAGGTAGATCCTCAAAGGCTGTGTGCACAGTCACTCAGAGAAAGGGAAACCCTTTCTTTCACGTTTTCTATTTGGGACTTTTTTAAGGGTGCTCCCTGCTGCTTTCCGCTATGCTGTTGACTGTTGTGGGCTGTAGGGTTGCCATGGAAAAACTTGGGGTGTCATGTGACGGCCTGTCACACCAGGGGCATCCATAAGGCAGCAGCCAGGAAGGAATCTGCATAGGAATGTCATATGACTGGAATGTATGACACGTTGACAGCGTTCTACTGCATTGTGATAAAAATTCTTCATCTCAATCTCGGTTTTAGTGCTTTTAACTTTCAGATAAAGAAGAGCAAAAAAGCATTCTGTATGGGTTATAAGGATGTATGTAGGCCTAACGGTTATGAGCACGTATTTTAAATACGATTTTGTGTGGCCTTCTGTGATGTTTTAAGTTGATAACACTTGTGGACAGAAACTGAACGTTTGTTATTTTTGTATTAATCTCATCTGTGGCTTGGTGACACCACTGTTGTCCATTTTACCTGCAATGATCACAATATATTAAAACAGGAGGAATAGACCAAAATTCACCCAACTTATTGTGGGAAGCTTGTAGAAGGCTACCCGAAAGATTTAGCCCAAGTTAAACAATTTAAAGGCAATGCTACCAAATTCTAATTGAGTGTATGTAAACTTCTGACCCACTGGGAATGTGATGAAAGAAATAAAGCTGAAATAAATAATTCTCTCTACTATTATTCTGACATTTCACATTCTTAAAATAAGCTGTGATCCTAACTGACCTAAGACAGGGATTTTTTACTAGGATTAAATGTCAGGAATTCTATACTGCTGATTTTAAATGTATTTGTCTAAGGTTAATGTAAACTTCCGACTTCAACTGTAGGTAATAGGCTGCAATTTGTGATGCAGACTGAGTGACAGAGACACAGAGAGCAGCTACAAAGAAAAGCCTGTTCATTTCACTGTGAATGTTCATGTTGTCCGAACAGCTTTTGTGGTATCGTGACAGCGGTGAGCCAGTCGTCATTTTCTCCAGTCAGACTCTTGTGACTCCTCCTAAGACGTAGTCACCAATAGGCGCTATTATGGTGTTATGGGCATGGGGCCTCAATCAAATGGCCCTCTTTGTCTAACTTGACTACACATTCAAGGGTTTTATTGTACTCAACTCTTCTGTTCTATTTTGAACCCAAGATAAATAGCTATATTGGGGGTAAATAACGTGTTACTTTTTTTTTGCTATTTGCTTCAGCCCTAGGCTTTCTCTGATTTTTTACGATTCTTTTGTGTGCTAATAACCAGATACACACACACAGATGCATATACTACTGTATGTATGCACACACACACTCATTCATACTATGCCGACTGCGTGGGTCTCCACCAGTCAACACCCATGTAACTAAAGCAATCGCACGCCGGATGCAAAATGGGGCCATCATGTCTGTCTATATTGTCCTATTTCCAGGCTAAAATAATATCTCCAAATTAACTTCACGTAGGTCATGACCTTGTTTCTGCTGAATCTGATTAGCACTTTTCATGGGGTCTCGTGAAAATGAATAGTAAAATAGTAAGTGACTGGTTATCGAGTAAACTTAACCGACCACTAAGAGCTATTCAGTAATAATAGTGGTAGTTGGGTTTACTAGCTCCCTTAGGGCTGCATCACAGTAAAGTCGCTTCAAAAAGCCTCCTGTAACTCTCCATGTAGTAGCATCATGTCAAGATCAACAGAACTATCACAATTTCTATCCAAACCTAATGGTTGACGAAATGGTAGAATCATTTTTACAGTAAGTGGCATTAACATTGGCACGAAGGTACATTCATTCCCATATAAAGGACCAGAGGTTTTACAGAGTCTTTTAAGGATATAGATACAATGATCATTGGAAAAATTGGAGAAGGAAGAGTTTGGTGGAAAATACATCTGTCGGATGTAAATAGCGTGGCATTAGTAGTGGTTGTTAGCATAGCTTGACCTCAGACTGGGAAAAACAAGGAGAATTATAATAATATAGATGTACACTCCATTCAGAAAGTACTCAGACCCCTTGACTTTTTCCACATTTTGTTGCGTTACAGCCTTATTCTAAAATGGATTAAATATGATTCATTTTTCTCATTAATCTACACACTAGTGGTTAGAGCGTTGGACTAGTAACCGGAAGGTTGCGAGTTCAAACCCCCGAGCTGACAAGGTACAAATCTGTTGTTCTGCCCCTGAACAGGCAGTTAACCCACTGTTCCCAGGCCATCATTGAAAATAAGAATGTGTTCTTAACTGACTTGCCTGGTTAAATAAAGGTAAAATTAAAAATTAAAAATGCGTAAATAAGGTAAACATTTATTTTTATACATTTGCAAAATTGTCTAAAAACCTTTTTCCGCTTTGTCATTATTGGGTATTGTGTGTTGATTGCTGAGATATTTATATATATTTTTTAATCAAATCATCAAATAACTGACTTGCCTAGTTAAATAAAGGTCAAATTAAAAAATAAATAAATATAGCCCTTCATACATCAGCTGATATCTCAAAGTGCTGTACAGAAACCCAGCCTAAAACCCCAAACAGCAAGCAATGCAGATGTTGAAGCACGTTGGCTAGGAAAAACTCCCTAGAAAGGCCAAAACCTAGGAAGCAACCTATAGAGGAACCAGACTATGAGGGGTGGCCAGTCCTCTTCTGTCTGTGCCGGGTGGAGATTATAACAGAACATGGCCAAGATGTTCAAATGTTCATAAATGACCAGCATGGTCAAATAATAGGTCTGGGACAGGTAGCACGTCCGGTGAACAGGTCAGGATTCCATAGCCGCAGGCAGAACCATTTTAGAACCATTTAATCCATTTTAGAATAAGGCTGTTACGTAACAAAATGTAGAAAAAGTCAAGGGGTCTGAATACTTTCTCAAGGCACTGTACTTCAACACAAAACAAATGTCTCGTTGTTGACCTCATGCTCCCTGGCCAGATGATGTTACATCCTGAATGACAGAAAATGTGTTTGGATGAACACAAAGTAAAACAAAAAACAGAGCCAACAGCTTTGTGCTTGTATAGTTCCTTCATTTGTATCGGCCAACGACCTGACCTCTGCTAAGTGCTGCCGCATCATCCGGTGACATTCCTATTTTTCACAATCGTTTTGGTTTTCACCTTTCACAATCATAAATATACAGTACATGGACATACAGTATATTGTTTATTATAAACTGTGGTTCGAGCTTTGAATGCTGATTGGCTGACAGCCATGGTATATCAGACCGTATACCACAGGTATGACAAAACATTTATTTTTACTGCTCTAATTACATTGGTAACAAGTTTATAATAGCAATAAGGCACCTTGGGGGTTTGTGGTATATCGCCAATATACCATAGCTAAGGGCTGTATATTGGCCATGAACCACACCTCCTTTGTCTCGGGCCTAACAACACCCATGCCAATATATTCTCCAAACACCAGCTTCTTGGGCATTATCAGTTATCACGGTAGTATATATTCACAGATATACAGTAGGTGTGTGAGCGCCTTGAAGTGACATCACCTCTCTGTCCCTCAAGGTCACTTTGAGGTTGGGGTTTCCCCAGAGCATCCCAGAGTGTTTTGAGGTCAGAGGTCAAAGTCAGTGATTGACAGGTCAAGTCTGGGATGGGGCGGAGCTATAGGAAGATTCAGGGCTTCTTGTTCTTGAAGGGGTTTATCAGCTCTGCTGCTGTTTTAGATACCTGGACAGCGAGAGCAAGAGAGAGAGAGAGGGGGGAGGAAGAGAATGAGAGTGAGGGATAAAATGAAAGTGAGGGAGATAGAGGGAGGTGGAGTACGAGAGAGAGATCGAGAGAGAGAGAAAGAGAGAGAGAGCAAGGGGGTTAACAACGTTGTGAAATGGCTTGTATTAATTGCAAAGACCATTAAATGGAAAGAGAGACTGAAATAGAGGATTTAATATAAAGATACATCATTAAAAAAATCAGTATGTACCTATAACTAACTCATACATCCTCATGGCAAAGCACAAGGACCTTTTTAATTAGATTTTTAAAAACATATCAAGTGAGGCCCTATTCTGATTCGCACAGCTGCATATTCCCTAATGCCACTTATATTTACTACAATGCCATATCTCATTGCCATCCATTCAAAATGTCAGCCAGTCTCATGTGAAAACAACAGTGTCATTTCACATGACTGACTTGAAGTGTGGTGGAGTTGTTATTGTCTTCAACAGGCAGCAGCAACTTTTAGCCCCATGAACAAGGCATTCTCTGGACTGTGGCCATAACATGAGCCTTGAGGCTACTCCAAAACCCAAACAAACTACTGTTAGCTCTTAACTGTTAGCGGTTAGCCCTGTACAATAAACACTATATATAGGCTAACACTGCTGCTCCGGGTAAAAGTTGCCTTCAGGCAGTGATCTAGAATCAGCTCACCCTTACCAAGTCCTAACCTCCACCATTAGCAGGGGTAACACAAAACGGACCTACTGGAAGAGCAGTGTCTTAAGGGAACAATTAACTCTGAAAACATAAACAACACGTGTCATGAAGGAGCTGTCATCAAGGAAGGGCGTTCCGTTGCCTGGTTACAAACGACATTCCATCAACAAGCAAGGACAAGGCTAATAACTCTGACCCAGTGAGCAACTGTCTCAGGGACAGAATAACAACAAGAAATCCACACTAGGGTCTATGTGCTCTATCAATGATTTATTTGTTGGATACATACATTAAATCCACAAATAAATATTAAAATGGTACATTTTCCAAACTGAAAAATGACAGACATGATATGTGCTGGATGAGCTCAATAAGGAGAAGAACTGTATAGTCTGACACAACAAACCCTTGCTTTCAAAATAAACCTTTGACAGGACAGTCATCCCAACTCCTCTCAGACAGATGATGAAGGAGACAAGCACCATACAAGCCTGTGTTTACTCATGTGTGATGTGTGTGTGTGTGTGTGTGCGTGTGTGTGTGTGCATGCGTGTGCGTTCGTGTGTTTTGTGTGTGTGTGTGTGTGTAACGGATGTGAAACAGCTAGCTTAGTTAGCGGTGTGCACTAAATAGCGTTTCAATCGGTTACGTCACTTGCTCTGAGACCTTGAAGTAGTAGTTCCCCTTGCTCTGCAAGAGCCGCGGCTTTTGTGGAGTGATGGGTAACGATGCTTCGTGGGTGACTGTTGTCGTTGTGTGCAGAAGGTCCCTGGTTCGCGCCCAGGTATGGGCGAGGGGACGGACGTAAAGTTGTACTGTTACATGTGTTTGTGTGTATGCTAGAGACCAAAGCCAGTAACATTGCACAACACCAACTGATGCAACAGTGAGGAGTAAGCAGACAACAACAACAACACTCTAGCAGCAAAGTTGATCTACTCTAAAAAAAACATGAAACTCATTGCAATTGGTTTGACTTTGAATGCATTACAGTCAGTGTAATTTTCAAATCAGGAGATGCCAGTTCGGGGTAGGTACTCTGTGCAGTCAGTGTTAGCTAGGGTTACAAATGCCCTTGAATGACCTCACATCAGACCAGACCACCCACCCTGCACTCTCTATCCTCCCTCATCCCCAACTGCATGCCTCCCACTCTCTCCATCTCTCTCCCACTGTTAACAGGTTCTGGAGGCCATTGCAAGACGATTGAAAGCAGATTGTTACTACTGAAACTTACCCAGTGCAGGTCATCCATGCATTCCCACACATACATGCACATGAGAGGAGGCTGGTAGGAGGAGCTATAGGAGGACGAGATCATTGTAATGGCTGGAATGAAATAAATGGAACAATCAATCAATCAATCAAATGTATTTATAAAGCCCTTTTTACATCAGCTGATGTCACAAGGTGCTGTACAGCTACCCAGCCTAAAACCCCAAACAGCAAGCAATGCAGATGTAGAAGCACAGTGGCTAGGAAAAACTCCATAGAAATGCCAGAACCTAGGAAGAAACCTAGAGAGGAACCAAGCTCTGAAAGGTGGCCAGTCCTCTTCTAGCTGTGCCGGGTGGAGATTGTAACAGAACATGGCCAAGATGTTCCAACGTTCATAGATGACCAGCAGGGCCAGATAATAATCACAGTGGTTGATGAGGGTGCAACAGGTCAGCACATCAGGAGTAAATGTCAGTTGGCTTTTCATAGCTGATCATTCAGAGTTCGAAATAGAAGGTGCGGTAGAAAGAGGGTTCAAAACAGCAGTTCCAGGACAAGGTAGCACGTCCAGGCAGAGCAGTTGAAACTGGACCAGCAGCATGACCTGGTGGACTGTGGACAGCAAGGAGTCACCAGGCCAGGTAGCCCTTAGGCGTGGTCCTAGGGCTCAGGTCCTCTAAGAGAAGAGAGAGAGAAAGAGAGAGAAAGAGAGAGAAAGAGAGAGAATTAGAGGGAGCATACTTAAATTCACACAGGACACCGGATAAGACAGGAGAAATACTCCAGACATAACAGACTGACCCTAGCCCCCCGACACATAAACTATTGCAGCATAAATACTGGAGGCTGACACAGCAGGGATCGGGAGACACCGTGGCCTTGTCTGATGATACCCCCGGACAGGGCCAAACAGGCAGGATATAACCCCACCCACTGTGCCAAAGCACAGCCCCCACACCGCTAGAGGGACATCTTCAACCACCAACCTACTACCTTGAGACAAGGCCTACGAAGAGCTCCCCCATGGCACGAACCCGAGGGGGGCACCAACCCAGACAGGAAGATCACGTCAGTGACTCAACCCACTCAAGTGACACACCCCTCCTAGGGACGACATGGAAGAGCACCAGTAAGCCAGTGACTCAGCCCCCATGATAGGGTTAGAGACAGAGAATCCCAGTGGAGAAAGGGGAACCGGCCAGGCAGACAGTAAGGGCGGTTTGTTGCTCCAGTGCCTTTCCGTTCACCTTCACACCCCTGGGCCAGACTACACTCAATCATAGGACCTACAGAAGAGACAAGGCTTCAATAAAGACTTAAAGTTCGAAGACAGAGTCTGCGTCTTGTGACCGTAGCGTATGTGTAGGTATGTACAGCAGGACCAAATCGGAAAGATAGGTAGGAGTAAGCCCATGTAATGCTTTGTAGGTTAGCAGTAAAACCTTGAAATAAGCCCTTGCCTTAACAGGAAGCCAGTGTAGAGTGGCTAGCATTGGAGTAATATGATAAATGTTTTTGGTTCTAGTCAAGATTCTAGCAGTCGTGTTTAGCACTAACTGAAGTTTATTTAGTGCTTTATCCAGGTAGCCGGAAAGTAGAGCATTGCAGTAGTCTAATCTTGAAGTGACAAAGGCATGGATGAATTTTTCTGCATCATTTTGGACAGAAAGTTTCAGATTTTTACAATGGAACGAAGATGGAACAAAGCTGTCCTTGAAATATTCTTGATATGTTCGTCAAAAGAGAGATCAGGGTCCAGAGTAACGCCGAGGTCCTTCACAGTTTTATTTGAGATGACTGTACAACAGAAGATCTCTTTGTTTCTTGGAACCTAGAACTAGCATCACTGTTTTGTCCAAGTTTAAAAGTAAAACATTTGCCACCATCCAGTTCCTTATGTCTGAAACACAGGCTTCCAGGGAGTGCAATTTTGGGGCTCTCGAAATGTACAGCTGTGTGTTATACAGGTGAGTGAGGACCCAAAAGCGACTTAACAGAAACTGAGTTTATTCAAGTCCAAACAGAAAATAACAAATCCTGAATCCTTAACAGGAAATGTCCAAACGGGGATAACAGAAATCCTCTAGTTTGTAGAGGGGAATAACAGGATAAGCGGCCACAGACTGCAGGTCCCTTCGGGTAGGCGCAGGCCGTAGCTGACAGAGACACCTGCTCACACGCAGCATCTGAAGAAGGCAAAACACGACAGGACGGAACAAGAACACAGCACAGCAAACAAGGATCCGACAAGGACAGAAGCAGAAACAGAGAGAGAAATAGAAACTTAATCAGAGGGCAAAATAGGGGACAGGTGTGAAAGAGTAAACAAGGTCGTTAGGAGAATGAGGAACAGCTGGGAGCAGGAACGGAACGATAGAGAGAGAGAGGGATAGAGAGAGGGAAAAAAAACCTAATAAGACCAGCAGGGGGAAACGAATAGAAGAGAAAGCACAGGGACAAGACATGACAATATATGACAATACATGACAGTACCCCCCCACAAACCGAGCACCTCCTGGCGCACTCGAGGAGGAACCCTGGCGGCAACGGAGGAAATCATCGATCAACGAACGGTCCAGCACGTCCCGAGATGGAACCCAACTCCTCTCCTCAGGACCGTACCCCTCCCAATCCACTAAGTACTGGTGACCACGTCCCCGAGAACGCATGTCCATAATCTTCCGGACCCTGTAGATAGGTGCGCCCTCGACAAGGACGGACGGACGGACGGGGGGGGGGAGACGAACGGGGGCGCGAAGAAAAGGCTTGACACAGGAGACATGGAAGACTGGGTGGACGCGACGAAGATGTCGCGGAAGAAGAAGTCGCACTGCGACAGGATTAACGACCTGAGAAATACGGAACGGACCAATGAACCGCGGGGTCAACTTGCGAGAAGCTGTCGTAAGGGGAAGGTTACGAGTGGAAAGCCATACTCTCTGACCGCGACAATACCTAGGACTCTTAGTCCTACGCTTATTGGCGGCTCTCACAGTCTGCGCCCTATAACGGCAAAGTGCAGACCTGACCCTCCTCCAGGTGCGCTCACAACGTTGGACAAAAGCCTGAGCGGAGGGAACGCTGGACTCGGCGAGCTGGGACGAGAACAGAGGGGGCTGGTACCCAAGGCTACTCTGAAAAGGAGATAGCCCGGTCGCAGACGAAGGAAGCGAGTTGTGAGCGTATTCTGCCCAGGGGAGCTGTTCTGCCCAAGACGCAGGGTTTCGAAAAGAAAGACTGCGTAAGATGCGACCAATAGTCTGATTGGCCCGTTCTGCTTGACCGTTAGACTGGGGATGAAAACCGGAAGAGAGACTGACGGAAGCCCCAATCAAACGACAAAACTCCCTCCAAAACTGAGACGTGAATTGCGGTCCTCTGTCCGAAACGGCGTCTATCGGAAGGCCATGAATTCTGAACACATTCTCGATGATGATTTGTGCCGTCTCTTTAGCGGAAGGAAGCTTAGCGAGGGGAATAAAATGAGCCGCCTTAGAGAACCTATCGACAACCGTTAGAATAACAGTCTTCCCCGCTGACGAAGGCAGACCGGTAATAAAGTCTAAGGCGATGTGAGACCATGGTCGAGAAGGAATGGGAAGCGGTCTGAGACGACCGGCAGGAGGAGAGTTACCTGACTTAGTCTGCGCGCAATCCGAACAAGCAGCCACGAAACGGCGCGTGTCACGCTCCTGAGTAGGCCACCAAAACCGCTGGCGAATAGAAGCAAGCGTACCCCGAACGCCGGGGTGGCCAGCTAACTTGGCAGAGTGAGCCCACTGAAGAACGGCCAGACGAGTAGAAACGGGAACGAAAAGAAGGTTACTAGGACAAGCGCGCGGCGACGGAGTGTGAGTGAGTGCTTGCTTTACCTGTCTCTCAATTCCCCAGACAGTCAACCCGACAACACGCCCTTCAGGGAGAATCCCCTCGGGGTCGGTAGAGGCTACAGAAGAACTGAAGAGACGGGATAAAGCATCAGGCTTGGTGTTCTTAGTGCCCGGACGATAAGAAATCACGAACTCGAAACGAGCAAAAAACAACACCCAACGAGCCTGACGCGCATTGAGTCGTTTGGCAGAACGGATGTACTCAAGGTTCTTATGGTCAGTCCAAACGACAAAAGGAACGGTCGCCCCCTCCAACCACTGTCGCCATTCGCCTAGGGCTAAGCAGATGGCGAGCAGTTCGCAGTTTCCCACATCATAGTTACGTTCCGACGGCGACAGGCGATGAGAAAAATACGCGCAAGGATGGACCTTATCGTCAGAATGGGAGCGCTGGGACAGAATGGCTCCCACGCCCACCTCTGACGCGTCAACCTCGACAATGAATTGTTTAGTGACGTCAGGAGTAACAAGGATAGGAGCGGATGTAAAACGCTTCTTGAGTAGATCAAAAGCTCCCTGGGCGGAAACGGACCACTTAAAGCACGTCTTGACAGAAGTAAGGGCTGTGAGAGGAGCTGCCACTTGACCGAAATTACGAATGAAACGCCGATAGAAATTCGCGAAACCGAGAAAGCGCTGCAACTCGACACGTGACTTAGGGACGGGCCAATCGCTGACAGCATGGACCTTAGCGGGATCCATCTGAATGCCTTCAGCGGAAATAACAGAACCGAGAAATGTGACGGAGGAGACATGAAAAGCGCACTTCTCAGCCTTCACATACAGACAATTCTCTAAAAGGCGCTGGAGAACACGTCGAACGTGCTGAACATGAATCTGGAGTGACGGTGAAAAAATCAGGATATCGTCAAGGTAAACGAAAACAAAGATGTTCAGCATGTCTCTCAGTACATCATTCACTAATGCCTGAAAGACAGCTGGAGCATTAGCGAGACCGAACGGCAGAACCCGGTATTCAAAATGCCCTAACGGAGTGTTAAACGCCGTTTTCCACTCGTCCCCCTCCCTGATGCGCACGAGATGGTAAGCGTTACGAAGGTCCAACTTAGTGAAGAACCTGGCTCCCTGCAGAATCTCGAAGGCTGACGACATAAGGGGAAGCGGATAACGATTCTTAACCGTTATGTCATTCAGCCCTCGATAATCCACGCAGGGGCGCAGGGTACCGTCCTTCTTTTTAACAAAAAAAACCCCCGCTCCGGCGGGAGAGGAAGAAGGCACAACGGTACCGGCGTCTACCCCGGGGGGGAGTGGTCCCCGGAAGGAGATCAATACTACAATCATACGACCGGTGAGGAGGAAGGGAGGTGGCTCTGGACCGACTGAAGACCGTGCGCAGATCATGATATTCCTCCGGCACCCCTGTCAAATCACCAGGTTCCTCCTGTGAAGAGGGGACAGAAGAAACAGGAGGGATAGCAGACATTAAACATTTCACATGACAAGAAACGTTCCAGGATAGGATAGAATTACTAGACCAATTAATAGAAGGATTATGACACACTAGCCAGGGATGACCCAAAACAACAGGTGTAAAAGGTGAACGAAAAATCAAAAAAGAAATGGTCTCACTATGGTTACCAGATACTGTGAGGGTTAAAGGTAGTGTTTCACATAATATACTGGGAAGAGGACTACCATCCAAGGCGAACATGGCCGTGGGCTCCCCTAACTGTCTGAGAGGAATGTCATGTTCCCGAGCCCATGCTTCGTCCATAAAACAGCCCTCAGCCCCAGAGTCTATCAAGGCACTGCAGGAAGCTGCCGAACCGGTCCAGCGTAGATGGACCGACAAGGTAGTACAGGATCTTGATGGAGAGACCTGAGTAGTAGCGCTCACCAGTAGCCCTCCGCTTACTGATGAGCTCTGGCTTTTACTGGGCATGAAATGACAAAATGTCCAGCAGAACCGCAATAGAGACAGAGGCGGTTGGTGATTCTCCGTTCCCTCTCCTTAGTCGAGATGCGAATACCTCCCAGCTGCATGGGCTCAACACCTGAGCCAGTGGGGGGAGATGGTAGTGATGCGGAGAGGGGGGACACTGTTAACGCGAGCTCTCTTCCACGAGCTCGGTGACGAAGATCTACCCGTCGTTCTATGCGGATGGCGAGTTCAATCAAAGAATCCACGCTGGAAGGAACCTCCCGGGGAGAGAATCTCATCCTTAACCTCAGCGTGGAGTCCTCCAGAAAACGAGCGAGCAACGCCGGCTCGTTCCAGTCACTGGAGGCAGCAAGAGTGCGAAACTCTATAGAGTAATCCGTTATGGATCGATCACCTTGACATAGGGAAGCCAGGGCCCTGGAAGCCTCCTTCCCAAAAACTGAACGATCAAAACCTGTATCATCTCCTCTTTAAAGTTCTGATACTCGTTAGTACACTCAGCCCTTGCCTCCCAGATTGCCGTGCCCCACTCACGAGCCCGTCCAGTAAGGAGAGATATGACGTAGGCGATACGAGCTCTACCCCTTGAGTATGTGTTGGGCTGGAGAGAGAACACAATATCACACTGGGTGAGAAACGAGCGGCATTCAGTGGGCTGCCCAGAGTAACACGGTGGGTTATTAATTCTGGGTTCCGGAGACTCGGAAGCCCAGGAAGTAGCTGGTGGATCGAGACGGAGATTGTGAAACTGTCTTGAGAGGTCGGAGACCTGAGCGGCCAGGGTCTCAACGGCATGACGAGCAGCAGACAATTCCTGCTCGTGTCTGCCGAGCATCGCTCCCTGGATCTCGACGGCTGAGTTGCGAGGATCCGTAGTCGCGGGGTCCATTCTTGGTCGGATCCTTCTGTTATACAGGTGAGTGAGGACCCAAAAGCGACTTAACAGAAACTGAGTTTATTCAAGTCCAAACAGAAAATAACAAATCCTGAATCCTTAACAGGAAATGTCCAAACGGGGATAACAGAAATCCTCTAGTTTGTAGAGGGGAATAACAGGATAAGCGGCCACAGACTGCAGGTCCCTTCGGGTAGGCGCAGGCCGTAGCTGACAGAGACACCTGCTCACACGCAGCATCTGAAGAAGGCAAAACACGACAGGACGGAACAAGAACACAGCACAGCAAACAAGGATCCGACAAGGACAGAAGCAGAAACAGAGAGAGAAATAGAGACTTAATCAGAGGGCAAAATAGGGGACAGGTGTGAAAGAGTAAACGAGGTCGTTAGGAGAATGAGGAACAGCTGGGAGCAGGAACGGAACGATAGAGAGAGAGAGGGATAGAGAGAGGGAAAAAAAACCTAATAAGACCAGCAGGGGGAAACGAATAGAAGAGAAAGCACAGGGACAAGACATGACAATATATGACAATACATGACACTGTGTATTGTCCACATAGCAGTGAAAGTTAACATTATGTTTCTGAATGACATTACCAAGAGGTAAAATATTCAGTGAAAACAATAGTGGTCCTAAAACGGAACCTTGAGGAACACCAAAATTTACAGTAAAATATTCAGTGAAAACAATAGCGGTCCTAAAACCGAACCTTGAGGAACACCAAAATGTACAGTTGATTTGTCAGAAGGCAAACCATCCACAGAGACAAACAGATATCTTTGCGAGAGATAATATCTAAACCAATGTGGTCTACACAGTATCAAACACATCAAACATATGGGAACCACATGTTTGACTCCGTTCTATTGATGAGCTTGTCTATTACAATGAGCCCGTCCTCCTATAGCTCTGCCCACCAGCCTCCTCTGAGGCACATGCTTACACGCACAGTAGGATTTGTAGCCTGTCTGTCTGTTTGCATGCCTGCTTGGTTGGCTAACTAAGGGGTTGGTTTGTAATGTATTCCAACTCTCTGTTCGTTCCTCAAAAGAACAGTCTGTCTGAGCAGCATACAATCACCTTGCCTTCCCTTGCCTAGTTAAACGTGCAGGTGCATGTGAAAGTGTGTGTGTGTTTGTGTGTGTGTGTAAGGACAAACTTCACAAGTTGTAAAGTAGCAATGTAGCAGATTCAGTTCTGTATAAAGAACTGAGTGTGAGTACAGACACTGTTGAGAGAGGCTGTGTCCCCTGAACACTCGTCTCACCACTACAATACACATCTGTCTCTGTCAACAGCTGCAATGAACTACTTGTACCAGGCCCATGATAACGGCTATTGTCATTCCCCCCCTTAACAGTAAGTGTGACAATGAGATGAACAGAGCGTGCCAATGATGACATGTTGGCGGTTAAGGCAAAAATTGTGCTTACATCATAAAGCAAATCTGTCTAGCTATATCATCAAACATACCCCTGCAAAAACAACTTCCACTCTGTTTCTTCTGCATAAGGCTGATAGACCCAGGTTACTGCTAAGCACCATCATGACAAATAATCTTCGTAGTGATGATTCATCTTTTTAAATTATCACAGTTACTCTGGTACAGCGGGATAGATGTAGACAGCTATACTACTCCCAGGGTGTGTGTGTGTGTGTGTGTGTGTGTGTGTGTGTGTGTGTGTGTGTGTGTGTGTGTGTGTGTGTGTGTGTGTGTGTGTGTGTGTGTGTGTGTGTGTGTGTGTGTGTGTGTGTGTGTGTGTGTGTGTGTGCATGTCTTTCCAGAGTATTCACCAACACCCACACCGTGGGAAAAACCTAGTTTATTCCTGGACAGTGAGAGAGGCTCTGGTTATGGTATGATAGACTCTTTGCTGCCGACACGGAGCCCCGCCGATCCATCACGACTGGTCTCCCGATGTAACCGTCCGAGGGGGTTTCTGTCCCAAAGCAAGCACCAGTTAGCCAGGAGCTAGCCTCGAGCTAGGCCCATCTTCCGGCTAGCCGAAGAGATCCATCAGATAATTCCTGTGCTTCAATACCTCTTTTGCCAACAGACCTAGAGTTCCACCGATCCATCACGACTGGTCTGCCGGCGTAATTGTCTGGGGGGGTTTTCAACAGGCTCTTTCATTGCAACGTCTCCCTGAGGCCCATCTGTAGCTTGCAAGCGCCGGCCTGCTAGCTGTCTGAGTCTCCGTGCCTCCAGCTCGCCTAGCTACTCACTGGACCCTGTGATCACTCGGCTACACATGCCTCTCCGTAATGTCAATATGCCTTGTCTATTGCTGTTTTGGTTAGTCATTTTTGTTTCATTTCACTGTAGAGCCTCCAACCCTGCTCAATATGCCTTAGCTAGCCCTTTTGTTCCAACCCCCACACATGCGGTGACCGCACCTGCCCAAATGGTGCATCTAGAGACAAAACCTCTCTCATCATCACTCAATGCCTAGGCTTACCTCCACTGTACTCACATCTTACCATGCACTTGTCTGTACATTATGCCTTGAATCTATTCTTCCGCGTCCAGAAACCTGCTCCTTTTACTCTTTGTTCCGAACGCACTAGACGACCAGTTCTTTTAGCCTTTAGCCGTACTCTTATCCTACTCCTCCTCTGTTCCTCTGGTGATGTAAAGGTTAATCCAGGCCCTGCAGCTCCCAGCATCACTCCCATTCCCCAGGCGCTCTCATTTGTTGACTTCTGTAACCGTAAAAGCCTTGGTTTCAAGCATGTTAATATTAGAAGCCTCCTCCCTAAGTTTGTTTTATTCACTGCTTTAGCACACTCCACCAACCTGGATGTCCTTACCGTGTCTGAATCCTGGCTTAGGAAGGCCATCAAAAACCCTGAAATTTCCATTCCTAACTATAACTAATTCTGACAAGATAGAACTGCAAAGGGGGCAGAGTTTCAATCTACTGCAGAGATAGCCTGCAAAGTTCTGTCATACTATCTAGGTCTGTGCCCAAACAATTCGAGCTTCTACTTTTAAAAATCCAAATTTCCAGAAACAAGTCTCTCACTGTTGCCGCTTGTTATAGACCCCCTTCAGCCCCCAGTTGTGCCCTGGACACCATATGTGAATTGATACCCCCCATCTAACTTTAGAGTTCGTACTGTTAGGTGACCTAAACTGGAACATGCTTAACACCGTGGCCGCCCTACAATCTAAGATAGATGTCCTCAATCTCACACAAATTATCACGAAACCTACCAGATACAACCCTGAATCCGTAACCATGGGCACCCTCTTAGATATGATCCTGACCAACTTGCCATCTAAATACACCGCTGCTGTCTTCAACCAGGATCTCAGAGATCACTGCCTCCTTGTCTGCGTGCGTAATGGGTCCGCGGTCAAACGGCCACCCATCATCACTGTCAAACACTCCCTAAAACATTTCAGCGAGCAGGCCTTTCTAATCAACCTGGCACGGGTATCCTGGAAGGATATTGACCTCATCCCGTCAGTAGAGGATGCCTGGTTGCTCTTCAAAAGTGCTTTCCTCTCCATCTTAAAAAAGAATGCACCTTTGAAAAAATGTAGAACTAAGAACAGATATAGCCCTTGCTTCACCCCAGACTTCGCTGCCCTTGACCAGCACAAAAAACATCCTGTTGCATTCTGCAGTAGCATCGAATAGCCACCGCGATATGCAACTTTTCAGGGAAGTCAGGAACCAATATACTCAGTCAGTTAGGAAAGCTAAGGTTAGCTTTTTCAAACAGAAATTTGCTTCCTGTAGCACTAATTCCAAAAAGTTTTGGCACACTGTAAAGTCCATGGAGAATAAGAGCACCTCCTCCCAACTGCCCATTGCACTGAGGATAGGAAACACTGTCACCACCGATAAATCTACAATAATCAATCATTTCAAAAAGCATTTTTCCACGGCTGGCCATGCTTTCCACCTGGCTACCCCTACCCAGGCCAACATCTCAGCACCCCTGCAGCAACTTGCCCAAACCCTCCCCAGCTTCTCCTTCACCCAAATCCAGAAAGCTGATGTTCTGAAAGAGCTGCAAAATCTGGATCCCGACAAATCAGCTGGGCTAGACAATCTGGACCCTCTCTTTCTAAAATGATCTGCCGAAATTGTTGCAACCCCATTTACTAGCCTGTTCAACCTCTCTTTCATATCGTCTGAGATCCCCAAAGATTGGAAAGCTGCCGCGGTCATCCCTCTCTTCAAAGGGGGAGACATTCTAGACCCAAACTGTTATAGACCTTTATCCATCTTGCCCTGCCTTTCTAAAATCTTCAAAAGCCAAGTTAATAAACAGATCACCAACCATTTCAAATCCCACTGTACCTTCTCCACTATGCAATCTGATTTCCGAGCTGGACATAGGTGCACCTCAGCCACACTCAAGGTCCTAAACAATATCATTGATAAAAGACAGTACCGTGCAGCCGTCTTCATCGACCTGGCCAAGGCTTTTGACTCTGTCAATCACCACATTCTTATCGGCAAACTCAATAGCTCAGGAGGACCTGAGTCCTAGGACCATGCCTCAGGACTACCTGGTATGATGACTCTTTCTGTCCCCAGTCCACCTGGTCGTGCTGCCGCTCCAGTTTCAACTGTACGTGCTACTTGTCCCAGACCTGCTGTTTTCAACTCTCTAGAGTGGTAGAGATACTCTCAATGATTGGCTATGAAAAGCCAACTGACATTTACTCCTGAGGTGCTGACTTGTTGCACCCTTGACAACTACTGTGCTTATTATTATTTGACCATGCTGGTCATTTATGAACATTTGAACATCTTGGCCATGTTCTGTTACAATCTCCACCCGTCACAGCCAGAAGAGGACTGGCCACCCCTCATAACCTGGTTCCTCTCTAGGTTTCTTCCTAGGTGTTGGCCTTTCTAGGGAGTTTTTCCTAGCCACTGTGCTTCTACACCTGCATTGCTTGCTGTTGGGGTTTTAGGCTGGGTTTCTGTACAGCACTTTGAGATATCAGCTGATGTAAGAAGGGCTACATAGGTTTCTTCCTAGGTTCCCCTCTCTCCACTGGTATTCTCTGCCTCTAACCCTATTACAGGGGCTGAGTCACTGGCTTACTGGTGCTCTTTCATGCCTTCCCTAGGAGGGGTGCGTCACTTGAGTGGGTTGAGTCACTGATGTGATCCTCTTGTCTGGGTTGGCGCCCTCCCTTGGGTTGTGCCGTGGCGGAGATCTTTGTGGGCTGTACTCTGCCTTCTCAGGATGGAAAGTTGGTGGTTGAAGATATCCCTCTCGTGGTGTGGGGGCTGTGCTTTGGCAAAGTGGGTGGGGTTATATCCTTCCTGTTTGGCCCTGTCCGGGGTAAATCTTCTGCAGTATCATCAACAACACTCCAACATTTCCTCAGTGAAAACTATTTCCTGAGCAAATGTCAAATTGACTATCTACCAAAATACCGTATGACAGATCACGTATATATCCTGCACACCGTTATTGACAAACAAACAAAACAAAACACAAGTTTTCTCATGGTTTGTTGATTTCAAAAAGGCTTTTGACTCAATTTGGCAAGAGGGTCTGCTATGCAAATTGATGGAAAGCAGTGTTGGGGAAACATGTATGATATTATATAATCAATGTACATAAAACAACAAGTGTGGAGTTAAATTGGAAATAAACACAGATTTCTTTCCTCAGGGCTGTGGGGTGAGACAGGGATGCAGCTTGAGCCCCACCCTCTTCAACATTTATATCAATGAATTGGCAAGGCACGAGAACAGTCTGCAGCACCTGGCCTCACCCTACTGAAATCAAATGGCTACTGTTTACAGATGATCTGGTGCTTCTGTCCCCAACCAAGGAGGGCCTACAGCAGCTCCTAGATCGTCTGCACAGATTATGTCCCTGGCCCTGACAGTGGATCTCAGTAAGACACAAATATTGGTTTTCCAAAAACGGTCCAGTACCCAGGACAACAAATATCAATTCTATCCAGACACCGTTGCCCTACAGTACACAAAAAACTATACATACCTCGGCCTAAACATCAGCACCACAGGTAACTTCCACAAAGCTGTGAATGATCTGAGAGACAAGGCAAGAATGGTCTTCTATGCCTTCGAAAAGGACATCAAATGTATTTAATCAGTGATAGAACCCACTAAACTTTATGTGTGTGAGGTCTGGGGTCCTCTCACCATCCAAGAATTCACAAAATGGGAAAAACACCAAATTGAGACTCTGCATGCAGAATTCTGCAAAAACACCCTCTGTGTACAACACCATTTCCCCCCCTATTTTTTTCTGCCTGTTGAGGGGCAGAACGACAGATTTGTACCTTGTCAACTCGGGTATTTGAACTTGCAAGCTTCCGGTTACTAGTCCAATGCTCTAACCACTAGGCTACCCTGCCAACCCAAATAATGTATGCAGAGCAGAATTAGGCCTAAACTAACTGATTAACTAGAGCTGTTAAATTCTATGACAACCTAAAAGGAAGCAATTAACCTGGAGAAGAGTCCCCTGGTGATGGGGCTCTGTTCACAAACATAAACAGACCCCACAGAGCCCCAGGAGAGGAACACAATTAGACCCAACAAAATCACGAGAAAACAAAAAGTTAATTACTTGACACATTGGAAAGAGGAACGAGAAGACAGGCTATGTGCACTCTTCCCATAAAATGAGGTGGAAACTGAGCTGCACTTCCTAAGCTCCTGCCAAATGTATGACCATATTAGATACACATATTTCCCTCAGATTACACAGACCCACGAAGAATTAAAAAACAAATCCAATTTTGATACACTCCCATATCCATTGGATGAAATACCACAGTGTGCCGTCAAAGCAGCAAGATTTGTGACCTGTTGCCACAGGAAAAGGGCAAACAGTGAAGAACAAACACCATCGTAAATACAACCTATATTTATTTTCCCTTTGTACTTTAACTATTTGCACATCCTTACAACACAATATGGAGACATAATATGACATTTGAAATGTCTTCATTCTTTTGGAACTTTTGTATAATGTTTTTTGTTAATGTTTTATTGCTTATTTCACTTTTGTTTATGATCTATTTCACTTGCTTTGGCACAAAAAACTTGCCACCTGTGCCAAGACTAGAAAGGGAAAACAAAGATTGCATTCCCCAGCGGAAGGCATTCTGAGATAAGATAAGAAAAAAATGCTTCTATTCTGGGCAAGAATATGTACCTGGTAGGTGTCAAACATACACCACAAATAAGGAGCGGATAGCACACGGGGAGCGGCAGTTTCCATCCAAGTCAAGGGAAAAGAAGGAGACTGGGTCTTCCAGGACTGACACGGGGAGGTCCCCTCCCTTCAAGTCCTTGAGTTTATCTTTGACAGGCCTAGGGAGGCTAGGGTGGGGTGTGATGGGGGCAAATTACGGAAACATTTTGCTAATCAATAGGAGGCAATGATAAGACAAGTCCTGACGGAAAAATGTCATGTGGAAAACAACCGTTGTTATGTAGTTCAAAGTGAAAAGGCAACCAACATTTCCAGGTCAGGATGTTCAGTTCCATGTGTAATCTGATAGTATTGGTGTGAGAAAAAAACGGTCACATATTTTCTGTCGGTGCTGAAATTAGCAATATTTGTATCATCTAGTCAGATCAACCGTATTCCAAACTCAGAATCAAGCACCCTCTTGTCTGTTTCAGCTTTATGTGTGAGAGTTGTTTGGCAGACAACAATGTAACAAATCAAAGTGCCTCTGCTCCTGGTTTAAAAAACAACAGGAGCATGATCATGTTTAAGGGACACTCTGCTCTTTGTGTGCCACTGTGTGGAGGAGAGACAAAGAGAAAAAGGGAGAGGGAGAGATAGAGAGACTGTGCACAGAATCTGTACAGATTCAGTGAGCATAGCCTTGCTATTGAGAGAGGCCGCCTTAGGCAGACCTGGCTCACAAGAGAAGACAGGCTATGTGCACACTGCCCACAAAATTAAGTTGAAACTGAGCTGCATCCCCTAACCTTCTGCCAAATGTATGATCATATTAGAGACACATATTTCCACAGATAACACAGACCCACAAAGAATTTGAAAACAAATCCAATTTTGATAAACTCCCATATCTATTAGGTGAAATACCACAGTGTGCCGTCACAGCAACAATATTTGTGACCTGTTGCCACAAGAAAAGAGCAACCAGTGAAGAACTAACACCATTGTAAATACAACCCATATTTCTGTTTATTTATTTCCCTTTTGTAGTTTAACTATTTGCACATCGTTACAACACTGTATATAGCCATAATACCACATTTGAAATGTCTCTATACCTTTGGAACTTTTGTGATTGTAATGTTTACTGTTAATTTATTATTGTTTATTTCATTTTTTATTTTGTATTTTCGGTAGTCAACACACACACACACACACACACACACACACACACACACACACACACACACACACACACACACACACACACACACACTCCCCTACCATGTCAACTGGTTTCCAGTTGAAGGGGATGGGAGGAAGGAGGAAGGTGTGTGTGTGTGTGTGTGTGTGTGTGTGTGTGTGTGTGTGTGTGTGTGTGTGTGTGTGTGTGTGTGTGTGTGTGTGTGTGTGTGTGTGTGTGTGTGTGTGTGTGTGTGTGTGTGTGAATCGGTGTGTGTGTGCGTGTGTGCGTGTTTGTGGTGCGTGTGTGTGTGCGTGCGTGGTGCGTGTGTGTGGAGGGAGGGAGGGAAGAGGTGGGTTACACTGTTTTAAGTATTGTAGTTACCCTCACTGTGAACATTGACACCACCTACCCTCCTCCCTATTTAAACTGCTAATTCTGTGTGTAATGGCACCATACTATACTGTTACAGTATGTGGTTTGGCTGTATGGAGCCAGTCTGTGGAACAGGCATCCCCCTTTAACAGAGAGTGGAATTTGGGGCCTTTGGAAAAGATAGGGATTTCCTGAAATTAGCTCTTACACAAACACACACAAGTATCATGCACACACGACCTTGTGAGCATAAACAAATGCATGCACGCATGCACACACATACACACACACACACACACACACACACACACACACACACACACACACACACACACACACACACACACACACACACACACACACACACACACACACACACACACACACACACACACACACACACACACACACACACACAGGTTCCTTCATCCACCCCACTTCACAGCACTTCACAGTCCACTTCAGAGTGATTTAAAACCACACTAGGAAGCATGCATCCTCTGCTTTTTTATCACCTTGGTGCAGTTTTCACAAGTATGTGGTACATTTTCACAACTCTTTAGTACAAAACTCAAAACAGATCATAAAAAAGGCAGTTGTTTCAAAACGCTAAGCACATTTTCAATTGACTAAAGTACACACAAGATCATAGCGATTTTCTAACCAATTTTAATCAGTGTTTCATCTAGAAATCCATGTTTCACATTGCAGCACATGTCCATATAAGTCATTGCCTTTCACAATACAATGCTCACATTACTTTTAATATGATTATCGTTTCTTAAAATACATTTAACTAATACTTAGTCCGACTGCTCTGAATTGATGATAACTATTTGGTAAACCTATAGACTTGACATATAAACTGGTTTGGTAAACCTATAGACTTGACATGTCAACTGGTTTGGTTGGAGCGAGCGGTCGCATCGCACTTCGCTCCGCAGGTAGTATAACTCTTTCATTACATTTCATTACATTTCATTATAGTACAACGGTTGATCTGTCTAATCTTAGCAATTTCTTCTTAGCTAGCTACATAGCCGTCCTTGTATCAGAGATAATTGCATAATTATCGTATTTCGTCGCCCTAACGTGGCCTTCACTGCTATTCGCCCAGCAGCTAGCAAACGCTAGCAAACGCCCACAGATTAGCACCACTGTAGTGCTATTACACTATTACACTCAACTGAACGACTTGATTAGTTTAGTGTTAGCCAGCTACATAGCTGTCTTTGTATCCAAGATAATTGTGTAGTTTAGAGTGTGTAGTCTTGGAGTGATCATCTTAATTTACCGAGGTTAGCTAGCCAGCTATTTGTCGTCCTTAACGTGGGAGACTCTGCTAGCTAGCCAACAGCTAACAGCTAACAGCTAGCCAACGTCTACTGAATAGTATTCAACAACCCGGTCGCATTCACAGGTAGTATCACATTTTCATTTCATTTCATTACAGTACAACGGTTTGATTTGTTTGATCGTAGCTAGCTACATAGCTAGCTACATAGCCGTCTTTGTATCAAAGATAATTGTGTAGTCTAGAGCGATTTTCTAGGTTAGCTAGCCAGCTATTGTCGTTCTCTTAACGCAACGTAACGTAAACAACACTGCTAGCTAGCCAGCTAGCCCCCGAATAGCAGCACTGCAGAAACTATTACACTCAACGGAACGACTTGATTAGTGTAGTGTCAACAACGCAGCTACTGCCAGCTAGCCTACTTCAGCAGTACTGTATCATTTTAATCATTTTAGTCAATAAGATTCTTGCTACGCAAGCTTAACTTTCTGAACATTCGAGACGTGTAGTCCACTTGTCATTCCAATCTCCTTTGCATTAGCGTAGCCTCTTCTGTAGCCTGTCAACTATGTGTCTGTCTATCCCTGTTCTCTCCTGCACAGACCATACAAACGCTACACACCGCGTGGCCGCGGCCACCCTAATCTGGTGGTCCCAGCGCGCACGACCCATGTGGAGTTCCAGGTCTCCGGTAGCCTCTGGAACTGCCGATCTGCGGCCAACAAGGCAGAGTTCATCTCAGCCTATGCCTCCCTCCAGTCCCTCGACTTCTTGGCACTGACGGAAACATGGATCACCACAGACAACACTGCTACTCCTACTGCTCTCTCTTCGTCCGCCCACGTGTTCTCGCACACCCCGAGAGCTTCTGGTCAGCGGGGTGGTGGCACCGGGATCCTCATCTCTCCCAAGTGGTCATTCTCTCTTTCTCCCCTCACCCATCTGTCTATCGCCTCCTTTGAATTCCATGCTGTCACAGTTACCAGCCCTTTCAAGCTTAACATCCTTATCATTTATCGCCCTCCAGGTTCCCTCGGAGAGTTCATCAATGAGCTTGATACCTTGATAAGCTCCTTTCCTGAGGACGGCTCACCTCTCACAGTGCTGGGCGACTTTAACCTCCCCAAGTCTACCTTTGACTCATTCCTCTCTGCCTCCTTCTTTCCACTCCTCTCCTCTTTTGACCTCACCCTCTCACCTTCCCCCCCTACTCACAAGGCAGGCAATACGCTCGACCTCATCTTTACTAGATGCTGTTCTTCCACTAACCTCATTGCAACTCCCCTCCAAGTCTCCGACCACTACCTTGTATCCTTTTCCCTCTCGCTCTCATCTAACACCTCCCACACTGCCCCTACTCGGATGGTATCGCGCCGTCCCAACCTTCGCTCCCTCTCCCCCGCTACTCTCTCCTCTTCCATCCTATCATCTCTTCCCTCTGCTCAAACCTTCTCCAACCTATCTCCTGATTCTGCCTCCTCAACCCTCCTCTCCTCCCTTTCTGCATCTTTTGACTCTCTATGTCCCCTATCCTCCAGGCCGGCGCGGTCCTCCCTCCCGCCCCGTGGCTCGACGACTCATTGCGAGCTCACAGAACAGGGCTCCGGGCAGCTGAGCGGAAATGGAGGAAAACTCGCCTCCCTGCGGACCTGGCATCCTTTCACTCCCTCCTCTCTACATTTTCCTCCTCTGTCTCTGCTGCTAAAGCCATTTTCTACCACTCTAAATTCCAAGCATCTGCCTCTAACCCTAGGAAGCTCTTTGCCACCTTCTCCTCACTCCTGAACCCCCCCTCCTCCCTCTCTCCATTTTGAAAAGAAGGTCGACGACATCCGATCCTCGTTTGCTAAGTCAAACGGCACCGCTGGTTCTGCTCACACTGCCCTACCCTGTGCTCTTACCTCTTTCTCCCCTCTCTCTCCAGATGAAATCTCGCGTCTTGTGACGGCCGGCCGCCCAACAACCTGCCCGCTTGACCCTATCCCCTCCTCTCTTCTCCAGACCATTTCCGGAGACCTCCTCCCTTACCTCACCTCGCTCATCAACTCATCCCTGACCGCTGGCTACGTCCCTTCCGTCCTCAAGAGAGCGAGAGTTGCACCCCTTCTGAAAAAACCTACACTCGATCCCTCCGATGTCAACAACTACAGACCAGTATCCCTTCTTTCTTTTCTCTCCAAAACGTGCCGTCCTTGGCCAGCTCTCTCGCTATCTCTCTCTGAATGACCTTCTTGATCCAAATCAGTCAGGTTTCAAGACTAGTCATTCAACTGAGACTGCTCTTCTCTGTATCACGGAGGCGCTCCGCACCGCTAAAGCTAACTCTCTCTCCTCTGCTCTCATCCTTCTAGACCTATCGGCTGCCTTCGATACTGTGAACCATCAGATCCTCCTCTCCACCCTCTCCGAGTTGGGCATCTCCGGCGCGGCCCACGCTTGGATTGCGTCCTACCTGACAGGTCGCTCCTACCAGGTGGCGTGGCGAGAATCTGTCTCCTCACCACGCGCTCTCACCACTGGTGTCCCCCAGGGCTCTGTTCTAGGCCCTCTCCTATTCTCGCTATACACCAAGTCACTTGGCTCTGTCATAGCCTCACATGGTCTCTCCTATCATTGCTATGCAGACGACACACAATTAATCTTCTCCTTTCCCCCTTCTGATGACCAGGTGGCGAATCGCATCTCTGCATGTCTGGCAGACATATCAGTGTGGATGACGGATCACCACCTCAAGCTGAACCTCGGCAAGACGGAGCTCTCTTCCTCCCGGGGAAGGACTGCCCGTTCCATGATCTCGCCATCACGGTTGACAACTCCATTGTGTCCTCCTCCCAGAGCGCTAAGAACCTTGGCGTGATCCTGGACAACACCCTGTCGTTCTCAACTAACATCAAGGCGGTGGCCCGTTCCTGTAGGTTCATGCTCTACAACATCCGCAGAGTACGACCCTGCCTCACACAGGAAGCGGCGCAGGTCCTAATCCAGGCACTTGTCATCTCCCGTCTGGATTACTGCAACTCGCTGTTGGCTGGGCTCCCTGCCTGTGCCATTAAACCCCTACAACTCATCCAGAACGCCGCAGCCCGTCTGGTGTTCAACCTTCCCAAGTTCTCTCACGTCACCCCGCTCCTCCGCTCTCTCCACTGGCTTCCAGTTGAAGCTCGCATCCACTACAAGACCATGGTGCTTGCCTACGGAGCTGTGAGGGGAACGGCACCTCAGTACCTCCAGGCTCTGATCAGGCCCTACACCCAAACAAGGGCACTGCGTTCATCCACCTCTGGCCTGCTCGCCTCCCTACCACTGAGGAAGTACAGTTCCCGCTCAGCCCAGTCAAAACTGTTCGCTGCTCTGGCCCCCCAATGGTGGAACAAACTCCCTCACGACGCCAGGACAGCGGAGTCAATCACCACCTTCCGGAGACACCTGAAACCCCACCTCTTTAAGGAATACCTAGGATAGGATAAGTAATCCTTCTCACCCCCCCCCCCCCTTTAAGATTTAGATGCACTATTTTAAAGTGACTATTCTACTGGATGTCATAAGGTGAATGCACCAATTTGTAAGTCGCTCTGGATAAGAGCGTCTGCTAAATGACTTAAATGTAATGTAAATGTAAACCTACAGACTTGACATGTCAACTGGTTTGGTAAACCTACAGACTTGACATATAAACTGGTTTGGTAAACCTATAGACTTGACACGTCAACTGGTTTGGTAAATCTATAGACTTGACATGTCAACTGGTTTGGTAAACCTATAGACTTGACATGTCAACTGGTTTGGTAAACCTATAGACATTGACATGTCAACTGGTTTGGTAAACCTATAGTCTTGACATGTCAACTGGTTTGGTAAACCTACAGACTTGACATATAAACTGGTTTGGTAAACCTACAGACTTGACATGTCAACTGGTTTGGTAAACCTACAGACTTGACATGTCAACTGGTTTGGTAAACCTATAGACTTGACATGTCAACTGGTTTGGTAAACCTATAGACTTGACATGTCAACTGGTTTGGTAAACCTATAGACATGATATGTCAACTGGTTTGGAAAACCTATAGACTTGACATGTCAACCGGTTTGGTAAACCTACAGACTTGACATGTAAACTGGTTTGGTAAACCTATAGACTTGACATGTAAACTGGTTTGGTAAACCTATAGACTATATATAGAGCTTACCTGTAAACTGGTTTGTCTACTATAGATTTAGACAATGGCATAATGAAAATGTAGTTGTCTGAAGTAGAAGTCTGTAAACTGTCACACTGCCTTACCAAAATGTAATTGGCCAGCATGGTACTGTAATACATGCCATCACAGTACTGTATTACTGTAAAATATGTCACCACAGTACTGTAATACCGTAATATATGCAAACACAGTACTGTATTACTGTAATATATGTCAACACAGTACTGTAATACATGCCAACACAGTACTGCAATATATGCCAAAACAGTACTGTAATACATGCCATCACAGTACTGTAATACCATAATATATGCCAACACAGTACTGTATTACTGTAATACATGTCAACACAGTACTGTAATACCGTAATATATGCCAACACAGTACTGTAATACTGTAATATATGCCAACACAGTACTGTAATACTGTAAAATAGGCCAATACAGTACTATAATACCGTAATATATGCCAATACAATACTGTAATAGAGTAATTTATGCCAACACAGTACTGTAATACCATAATATATGCCAATACAGTACTGTAATACTGTAATATATGCCATTTACATAGCTGAGACTTTTATCCGAATTGACAACAGTCCACACTTTTTTGTGACGTGAGTGGGAATCTGGTGTTGCTAATGACATGCTTTTATAAACTGAGCCACGAACAATACCACTACAATACAATTGTGTAAAATACAATACATGATTACAATACAGGTGGAATATGTATGATTGCCATCCCCATGAGCCATCCTCTTTCAGGCCATGGACGAGGCAAGCAAGGATTGCAATCCAGACCTATATCAGGCTTGGATTCGCCATGCCAAAAGGGTTTTCACCAGGTGCATGAACAATGAAGATATTTACTGCGAATTCCATGAGAACCTATAGCTAAATGCTGAAGACAGGCTTGATGCAAAATAGTGTTCGCTAAACATTATGTTTCTTTAATTTCATTCATTTGATTACATTTTCAAAGATGATTTCAATGATTATACCTCTGATCACACATGAGATAGAAATTATGGAAATTTTTATGGGTAGCATTCCAGGTGAAGCTGGTTAAGAGAATGCCAAGAGTGTGCAAAGCAGTCATCAAGGCAAAGGGTGGCTACTTTGAAGATTCTCAAATATAAAATATATTTTAATTGGTTTAAGACTTTTTTGGTTACTACATGGTGATTTCATAGGTTTGATATCTTCACTATTATTCTACAATGTAGAAAAACCCTGCAATGAGTAGGTGTGTCCAAACTTTTGACTGGTACTGTATATTTTTGATCAATGGTTGTGTGGTGAAGGATGTCTAAACAACATTTATGCACAATGAAAGGTTTTGGATGTAATAGTGGATGCATTACAAATGTTACCAGTTTGGAGTAGTGTATTAAAAGGTTTGAAAATTCACCACATACTTGTGAAAATAGTACCCAAGGGATTAAAAAAAAACTGTAACAGAGTCTGCTGGAGCCTATGACCCACAAACATAAAATCATCTAAATAGAGGGTCCTTTAGTGTACAGGGGCCATGCATTCCCTATTGGTATTAGTATGTGGGGCTGACAGTGAGCAGACTCTGTCTTGGTAGGGTTCCCCTTATCCTACTAGTAAACACAGAGGAATGCAGTGGTCGGGTGCAGACACTGTCTATGTTGGGTCAGCTATGAACACACAGAGCATAGATACTATGCTGCCAATGATATATCACTGCTGTCTACTTTAAGGTATCATATTGGGAAAAATATAATAACTCGTCCCCATGATTTTGCATTGCAATGCTAATCACAGGGTGTCATTTACTAGTGGGAGGCAGGGGGGCCTCATTTGAAAACATACTGCCTTCTTACAATACTAAACAATGCAATCTCCCCCCCAAAAAATGATGTAACATGCTGCTTGTTTTATAGTTGTGACTGCCTATAAGGAGAGGCATGTGAGCGAGAGAGAGAGAGAGAGATACAGATACAGAGAGAGATACAGAGAGAGAGAGATACAGAGAGAGAGAGAGATACAGAGAGAGAGAGAGATACAGAGAAAGATACAGAGAGAGAGAGATACAGAGAGAGAGAGAGAGAGATACAGAGAGAGAGAGATACAGAGAGAGAGAGAGATACAGAGAGAGAGAGAGAGAGAGAGAGAGAGATACACAGAGAGAGAGAGATATACAGAGAGAGAGAGATACAGAGAGAGAGAGAGAGAGAGATACAGAGAGAGAGAGATACAGAGAGAGAGAGAGATGAGACAGAGAGGAGAGAGAGACAGAGACAGAGAGAGAAGGTTGATTATTGGCACCATAGCTGTGGAAGCTGCAAAGTCACCCTGACCAGCGAGTGTGTGTCTCTTGTGACAATGTCATGCTTAATGTCATCAGGGGAATGGTGTGTGTGTGTGTCTGTCTGTCTATCTATCTGTGAGAGAGACAGTAATCGTGTGTGTGTGTGTGTGTGTGTGTGTGTGTGTGTGTGTGTGTGTGTGTGTGTGTGTGTGTGTGTGTGTGTGTGTGTGTGTGTGTGTGTGTGTGTGTGTGTGTGTGTGTGTGTGTGTGTGTGTGTGCGTGTGCATGTGCGTGTGTGTGTGTGTGTGTGTGAGACAGTGATTGCATGTGCACGTGCATATCCATGGATCTGCCCTCTCAGTTTGTAGAAACAGAAAATGACGGAGAGGAGCGGCAGATGACACGTGACATCTCTAGGAAAGATACAAAATACAGGCTTTCTTTGAAAACAAAAGAACAAGTACCTCTCTATGTTCAGATAAAACATGTTTTATGGTTCTAGGTGTTGTTTGTCATGATGACACGGCTGGTTTAAACATGAAACAAGGAGATGGGGTCTTGTCTGCACACTGCCAAAATACACATATCTTACATTTTTCTAATTATATGGTGCAATGTGCAAAAAAAGTGCAAAAGAAACAGCAGAGAAACAAATGTTCTTCTAACAAAACTACATGAGAAGAAAATCTGAATCAGAGAGAAAAAGAGAGGGAATGCATCATGTCAGTGACAAAAGCAAGAGAGCCAAATAAACACATAACATGCATTAATGCATTAACGCTACTTTATTGAATCGATCTGTTGCGCTCCAAGAACCCAAGGAACTAGAATGCTGAACAGGCTCTATTTCCAGCCCATTCAGTTCTGTTTAATTTATCCCTCTTGGACTGTGCTACTACACTAGGGAGCCTTGTCCAAGGCCAAACTGTTTCTGGTGGAAAACGACCATTCCCATGCCAGATAAACTCCATGAGTCAGGGCTGTTTTGCGCTGTAGTGGGTGTTTTCTGGCCAATGATGTTTGCAGCTCTGTGTGTGTGACGAACTGGGCTAGATGGAGGCTTACGGCAACCCAGTGGCCCAGAGTCAACAACGTCCGTCAAAAGAACAAAAACAGCATTTTTCTGTTTCTTGAACTCCGCGTGTGTGTGTGTGTGTGTGTGTGTGTGTGTGTGTGTGTGTGTGTGTGTGTGTGTGTGTGTGTGTGTGTGTGTGTGTGTGTGTGTGTGTGTGTGTGTGTGTGTGTGTGTGTGTGTGAAAGCAGCTGACAGCGTCGGTCACCACTCACCACCAGGAAACAAGCCCCCATGACTGGAACCTGCCCCCTCCACATCATATCCGTGTCCTCCCTCCCCAGTCCTCTCCAAGGGCATGCTTGTTTTCCTACTTGTTATTTCATGTGTTTTTCTGAGTAATTTCTCTCATCAATTGAGATAAGACCCTATTTTTAAGGGGCAAGTCCCTCCAACTCACACTCACCAATCCACTCACTGCTCCTTGACTTTCATTTCTGGAACAGTCTCTCTCTCTCTCTCTCTCTCTCTGTATCTCATATGTTTACATTGCCAAAGCTGCTGCCTACAGCGGCTTCTCTCAAAAGCAAGGCTATGTTCACAGAATCTGTACATAGTCAAAGCTTTACTTAATTTTGGGTCAGTCACAGTGGTCTGGTATTCTGCCACTGTGGATTCCCTGTTAAGGGCCAAATAGCATTCTAGTCTGCTCTGTTGTTTTGTTAATTCTTTCCAATGTGTCAAGTAAGAATCTTTTTGTTTTCTCATGATTTGTTTGGGTCTAATTATGTTGCTGTCCTGGGCTCTGTGGGGTTTGTTTGTGAACAGAGCCCCAGGACTAGCTTGTTTAGGGGACTCTTTTCCAGGTTCATCTCTCTGTAGGTGATGCCTTTGTTATGGACGGTTTGGGAATCGCTTCCTTTTAGGTGGTTGTAGAATTTAATGTCTCTTTTCTGGATTTTGATCATTAGCGGGTATTTGCCTAATTCTGCTATGCATGCATTATTTGGTGTGTTACGTTGTAACAGATTAGATTTTTGCTGAATTCTGCATGCAGAGTCTCAATTTGGTGTTTGTCCCATTTTGTGAATTCTTGGTTGAGATTTATTGAGATTTACTGTCAGAGCCCAGGTCTCAATCTCCTACTGCTGCAGGCCCTGCTTGGTTGTGGATAGAAGCACCAGATCATCAGCAAACAGTAGACATTTGACTTCAGATTCTAGTAGGGTGAGGCCGGGTGCTGTAGACGGTTCTAGTGCCCTCGCCAATTAATTGATATATATGTTGAAGAGGGTGGGGCTTAAGCTGCATCCCTGTCTCACCCCATGGCCCTGTGAAAAGAAATCTGTGTTTTTTCCAATTTTAAAAGCACACTTGTTGTTTGTGTACATGGATTTTATAATGTTGTATGATTTCCCCCCAACACCACATTCCATCAATTGGTATAACAGACCCTCATGCCAAATTGAGTCAAATGCTTTTTGAAATCAACAAAGCATGAGAAGACTTTGCCTTTGTTTTGTTTTATTTGCTTGTCAATTACGGTGTGCAGGGTGAATATGTCGTCTGTCGTATGGTAATTTGATAAAAAGTCAAAATGAAATTTGCTCAGTACATATTTTTCACTGAACAAATGTAGGAGTCTGTTGTTAATGATAATGCAGAGGATTTTCCCAAGGTTGCTGTTGACACACATCCCATGGTAATTATTGGGGTCAAGTTTGTCTCCACTTTTGTGGATTGGGGTGATCAGTCCTTGGTTCCAAATATTGGGGAAGATGCCAGAGCTAAGGATGATGTTAAAGAGTTTAAGTACAGCCAGTTGGAATTTGTGGTCTGTATATTTTAGAATTTCATTGAGGATCCCATCAACACCACATGCCTTTTTGGGTTGGAGGGTTTGTATTTTGTCCTGTAGTTCATTTAATGTTATTGGAGAATCCAGTGGGTTCTGGTAGTCTTTAATAGTTGATTCTTTCTCTCTCTCACTCATTGAGCTCAGCGCTAGGAAATAGAGTCTGACATTAGCAGGACACTCTGACAATGAGCTCAAACATGCATGCGCCTGCCGTCTACACCTTACACATAGTCCTCCTGCTCTCCCGCTGTTCTACTCTCTCTCCCTTTCTCTCACTCTCCCTTTCTCTCTCTCTCTCTGCCAGCTGAGCTTTTTCTGGGAAGCTCGGGCGGCACATGTTGGAAATGGAGACAGAAGAGGAAGAGCAGAGGGAGGGAAGTAGAGAGAGGTCAATGAGAGCAGGGAAGGAGAGAAGGAAGGGAGAGTAGGGGAATTCATGTTAAATCAATGATCTCATGTGATCGGTGACTGTGTGCATGAGCTCACCCAAGTGCCTGGCTGAGCGCTGCCATTGGATTAAGCAGGGAGTGTGCCGGGCTGAATGGGCCAATGGGAGGAAGAGAAAGTGGGTGGAGTGAGAATGAGGAAGGGGAAGGGTAGGAGAGTGGGTGATGGGGTCATCCATGCATCATGACGATGTGGTCACTCTCGAAGCTCCTCGTGGTTGTCTGTTACCTCTTGGAGGGAGGGGGAAAATCAGCGCAAGATCAATGAGAAACCACCTGATCCACAGCCTCCCGCTAGAGCTGTCAATCAAAGCCTCCCTCTGCACTCACATGTGTTGACACAACAGGGTCATGGCATAGTGGCTACAACAAGCTCTCATACAGAGTCAAATAAAGGATGTGTAGCTGCTAGGCCACTAGCTATGGGAGATGGAGAGAAGACAATAGAAGGGAGGGGGGTGGCTATTGAAACCCTCTACATTACAAGTAGTGTCTAAACCACTCAGTGATACTGTTATCTCCCTGACAGTAGTTGTAGTAAAACTCCCTCTAGTTTGCTGACTCAGTACAGATGTAGGATCTTAATTTGATTTCCTTGTTGCAGGAGAACTAACGTGTAGTGTATATGAGGTTTAAAAAGGCTTCTGATGTTTGGAATTTTACTTATACATTTCAGACTTGATTTGCCCTTAAGAAAAACATATCAAGCATATCAATTCATATGTTCTGTTGCTGCAGGATTATTTTCCTGCTGTAAGAAAACTGGCTCAAATTAAGATCCTACACCTGTATGATTCTGGGAAAGCCATGGGGTTTTATGACTCAAGCTCTACTATAAAGTTACTTTATCATCAACAACAAGGTAGAACAATCTGATACATCACGTCATTGATTTAATAACAGAATCTGAGTCAGTCATCAATAAATGTTAATTGTGTTAGATTGTGAAACCAGAGCCTGCTGGTGACACGACAGTATGGATGACTAAAAGATGAACACCCATGTCATCATCTCATCTGATGACATCATCCCAGCTGATTTGACCATGGGAAACTCTCAAGTGCATACTCCTCGCGTCCTATCTCCTCGTCTCCTTCTCAAAACCCCATTGGAGGAGAAGGTCGAGGGGAGGGACCTCTGGCTATATCATCTGATGGGTTTTGAGGAAAGGGGTAGAGGAATCGAGGAGTGTGCAATTGAGATCTTCCCCATGGCTACTTGTTATTATCCTGGGACTATGATGACTATGAGTAATACAAGGTCTTTCATGTCACATGTTGAGACAGATAATTGATGCTACTTTCTTCTCATTCAAAGAAGACAATATTAGTAGATGTAACTTGTTTTTCTAAAAAAAAACTTGAACACAAAGTCCATGGAATGAATAATAATGAATTTGCCTCTGTCATTAAGATTGGTGATGGTGGGAATGGGTGATCTGATCATTGAACATGAATTTGCCTCTGTCATTAAGATTGGTGATGGTGGGAATGGGTGATCTGATCATTGAACATGAATTTGCCTCTGTCATTAAGATTGGTGATGGTGGGAATGGGTGATCTGATCATTGAACATGAATTTGCCTCTGTCATTAAGATTGGTGATGGTGGGAATGGGTGATCTGATCATTGAACATGAATTTGCCTCTGTCATTAAGATTGGTGATGGTGGGAATGGGTGATCTGATCATTGAACATGAATTTGTCTCTGTCATTAAGATTGGTGATGGTGGGAATGGGTGATCTGATCATTGAACATGAATTTGCCTCTGTCATTAAGATTGGTGATGGTGGGAATGGGTGATCTGATCATTGAACATGAATTTGTCTCTGTCATTAAGATTGGTGATGGTGGGAATGGGTGATCTGATCATTGAACATGAATTTGCCTCTGTCATTAAGATTGGTGATGGTGGGAATGGGTGATCTGATCATTGAACATGAATTTGCCTCTGTCATTAAGATTGGTGATGGTGGGAATGGGTGATCTGATCATTGAACATGAATTTGTCTCTGTCATTAAGATTGGTGATGGTGGGAAAGGGTGATCTGATCATTGAACATAAATTTGCCTGACGGTTTTGATATCCGTTCATCATGATCCATTACACATCATGGCACAGCAAGCTGCTTATAATACTCATATGGAAATATAATTGCATTTCTTCAAACATGCATACAACATTGTGTAAAATAATCATAATGTCACGGGCGTCCTCCTCTTCAGATGAAGAGGAGAAGCAAGAAGGATCGGAGGACCAAAATGTGGCGTGGTATGTGTTCATGATGAAATTTAACAAAGAAAACACTGAACACTGAAACACACTATACAAAACAATAAACAAATAACGACCGTGAAGCTAAATGAGAACTGTGATGACACAAGCAATCAACATAGACAATCACCCACAAACAAACAGTGAAACCCAGGCTACCTAAGTATGATTCTCAATCAGAGACAACTAATGACACCTGCCTCTGATTGAGAACCATACTAGGCCGAAACATACAAATCCCAAAATCATAGAAAAACAAACATAGACTGCCCACCCCAACTCACGCCCTGACCATACTAAATTAATACAAAACGAAGGAAATAAAGGTCAGAACGTGACAGTACCCCCCTCCCCACTCAAAGGTGCGGACTCCGGCTGACTGGCGGCTCCTGGCTGACTGGCGGCACTGCCGGCTCCTGGCTGACTGGCGGCACTGCCGGCTCCTGGCTGACTGGCGGCACTGGCGGCTCCTGGCTGACTGGCGGCTCCTTGCAGACTGGCGGCACTGGCGGCTCCTTGCAGACTGGCGGCTCTGATGGCGCTGGGCAGACGGGTAGCTCAGGCGGCGCTGGGCAGACTGGAGACTCCGGCAGCGCTGGAGAGGAGGAAAGCTCTGGCAGTGCTGGATGGAGGAGCTCTGGCGCCTCTGGACTGAGGGGCAGAAGCTCTGGCAGCGCCGGACAGGCGGGAACACCTGTAGGGAGGAGACAGAGAGACAGCCTGGTGCGTGGGGCTGCCACCGGACCCACCAGGCTGGGGAGACCTCCAGGAGGCTTGGTGTTAGGAGGAGGCACCTGAAGGACCGGGCTGTGGGGGAGCACTGGAGCTCTGGTGCGCAGCCTTGGCACCACTCCCCCAGGCTGGATCACTGCTCTAGCCCGGACCCTCCAGAGTGCAGGCACAGGTTGAACCGGGCTGTGGGTAAGCACGGGAGATCTAGTGCCTACTACATGCACCTCTCCCTTAGGCTCCACTCCCATATTTGCCCGGCACGAGTGGAGCGCAGGCATAGGGCGCACTGCACCCTCCCAGCGCCCCGGAGACACAGTACACAGAGCCGGTGCAGGATACCCTGGACCAAAACTGCGTACCGGCGACCAGACACGCTGAGCAGGCACCATTTTGGGGGGGGCTCCCTCTCGTACGTGTCGCGCTGCCGTGCTGCCTCCTCATATTGCCGCCGCTCAGCTTTTGCTGCTTCCAGCTCTGCTTTGGGGCGGCGATATTCCCCAGCCAGTGCCCAGGGTCCCTCTCCGTTCAATATCTCCTCCCATGTCCAGGAGTCCTGTGATGCTGGCCGCTGTTGCTGCTGCTGCTGCTGTCGTAGCTGCTCCTGCTGTTGTAGCTGTCTTTTACCACGCCGCTTGGTCCTTGGTTGGTGGGTGATTCTGTCACGGGCGGAACCGTGCGCTTAACCGCAAGAAGAGGCGAGAAGGATCGGAGGACCAAAATGTGGCGTGGTATGTGTTCATGATGAATTTAATAAAGAAAACACAGAACACTGAAACACACTATACAAAACAATAAACAAATAACGACCGTGAAGCTAAATGAGAACTGTGATGACACAAGCAATCAACATAGACAATCACCCACAAACAAACAGCGAAACCCAGGCTACCTAAGTATGATTCTCAATCAGAGACAACTAATGACACCTGCCTCTGATTGAGAACCATACTAGGCCGAAACATACAAATCCCAAAATCATAGAAAAACAAACGTAGACTGCCCACCCCAACTCACGCCCTGACCATACTAAATAAATACAAAACAAAGGAAATAAAGGTCAGAACGTGACACATAAAGTAAAAAAATGAGCAAGCTGTTGCAAGAACTTAAAATGATACAATTTTAAATCACTACATTTTCTCTTTGGTAATTTTCATAAATATTTAAAAAATGACAAATCATTGAAATTACTTGAACCTATTCTTAATAAGTATATATATATAAATATATATAAATACAGAATTCACCTCAGAATCTTTTTTTTTTTTACAGTGCAGGGAGAATTGATAGTTTTGTAGAATGACTGCAATGGTTTCTTTGTGACGTTAAGTAAGACTTATTTTGAGGCTGAATGTTCTATGTTGAGCGACCATGAGGGAGAGAGCTTTTATGAATAGCCAGACTGTTGGGTTGGCCTGTGGTAAGGAGCTTTGCATTTCTGTCTGACACACTGGGGCAGGTTAGGTTGAGCCAGGGCACTGGAGAATGCGTGGAGAAGCACACACACAAATATGTACATACTTATGGACAGACAGACAGACAGACAGACAGACAGACAGACAGACAGACAGACAGACAGACAGACAGACAGACAGACAGACAGACAGACAGACAGACAGACAGACAGACAGACAGACAGACAGACAGACAGGAACACACATGAAAGTACCTTTGACTTCACAAGGCAAACTTGCTGATTTGCTCCCAAAGACTTGCGAAGTGTTCCATTTAGTGTTGTGTCTAGACGGCTAGAGAGAGACATACAGAAACAAATAAGGAAAGAGAGAGTTAGAGAGAGGGAAAAAGAGAGGAGGAAAAGTGGCCAAGGAACACCACGGTCTATGCAGATGATTGGAAAAGAACGGCTGGACTTTGCTACTGTCTAGGATCGTTCTGCCAATATAGCCACTAGGAAAGACGATATGGTCTAAATCCTAAAGACATGACATCAACAATATCACAGGGCTCAATTCATTTGAATCCAGACAGGGAATGAGTTGTGTTTTTTGAGGAAGGGAAGAGGTTATATGCTAGCTTGATGTTTTTAGCCTCATAACCATAGCCAGCTCATCACGGAAACAGAGGTAGGCTACAGTAAAGATACAGGTTACCAACAAAAGAGCAGTGTCCCACTGACTCCTCCACTACAACAAAACACATCCTTTTGGTGGATCGCCTGTTCGCAGTTCCTCTTTCCACTTGTTTTTACCTCCTTTTGTGTTTTTCAGAAGTCAACTATAGATTTTAATAGTAGGCCTTACAAGGCCTGAGGGGTAAATGTCTCCCTTGTCTCTACCACTATAATAAGCATCTTCCAGACATAGCAAACCAAACAACTGATTTCACTTCCTCTCAGGGAGATGCTAAGATCTAAAGTGGCAGACAGACAACATCCTATAGCCTTCAAATAATCAGAGGAATTGTCTTGTTCAACTCCTAATCGCCCTGTTCTATAGTCAAAAACTTAGAAAGGGGTTTTACATGAAACCCAAAACGGTTATACCTGGAACCAAAATTCAAAAATAGTTATTCAAAGTGTTCTCCTATGGGGACAGCCAAATAACCATTTTAGGTTCTAGATAGCTCCTTCTTTATCTAAGAGTTTAGTGTCTGCTGGTGTTAGGTTTTTCTTTCATTAAGCCCTAGACAAACAGGTGGGGGGAATTCCTTACTAATCAGTGACCGTAATTCATCAATCATGTAGAAGGGAGGAGCGAAAACCAGCAGACACTCTGCCCACCATGGAATGAGTTTGACACAAGCTCTAGGGTAAGAGAAGATAGCCTGGTCCAAGATCCGCAATGCAGCACAAACAGATCTGAAACCAGGCTAAAGGGAAGGAATCAACAAAACCCATTAAAACCACCTAGAGGAATGATTGTTTAACTTGATATGCAACTTTTCCCAAAATATTTCTCCCAGCGAACTATATGTAATATGCATTTAAAAGTCTAAGTTACATGCCCCTACATCTCAACATCTCAAGTTGGTATTCGGGCCTTACTGGTCAATATTTCAACATGGAATAGACAGTCAGTGCTCCTTACGTGAGCGAACAATATTTAAAGCAGCATTTGCACTTTGCAGAAGGGAGATTTGTCTTCCCAATTGGTAGGGTCATATTGTACTGGCACACAAAGCTAGGGGAAGAACAATTTGATTTGCACAGACATTATCAGGCTACGGGAGAGAAACTGAATGTGGTAAACACAGAAATCAGCAATATCATACTTTCTTCAGTGATTAGATGATGAGTCATGCCACGACATTTCAGAAAGCCATGACTGTTCAATTAAATTAGGCTACTGTTTGCTTTTTAAGCATACTTTCAAAAGCTATAGGCCAATGTCTCCAATATGGGTTGTTTCATTTCATCAAGCTGTCATGCATAGGTGTAATAGGTGGCAGGGAAGTCAGGCGCAGGAGAGTCAAATGGAGTGTAAATATGGAGTCTTTTAATAAAGTTCCACAAGTATGCTCCATAACAATAAATGTACAAACAAACAAAACATGGGTACGAAGACCCGACGCGCACCTATACAAACAATAACACTACACTGACAACAAATCAATCTCTGATAAAGACATGAGGGGAAACAGAGGGTTAAATACACAACAGGTAATGAATGGGATTGAAAACAGGTGTGTGGGAAGACAAGACAAAACCAATGGAAAATGAAAAAAGGATCAATGATGGCTAGAAGACCGGTGACGTCGAACGCTGAGCACCGCCCGAACAGGGAGAGGCAACGACTTCGGCAGAAGTCGTGACACAAGCCATGACACCCACCATCTCAGATTGTTCTTAAAGTGACTTCATGGCTAATTTCTATGAACAGGGAAACAAAAAACATAATCATATTCACAGGGAAAACATTACCGACATGTATTACATTACAGTTCATTTGATTATTCTCCTCATAACATTAATATAATCCTGCAGCAACAGGAATTGTTATGTGGATTATATAAAGAATTACAAGCCTTTTAAACCTTGAATACACTGTAGGCTTCGAAAATTCAGTGCGGCAATAGAGTGATCACATTAAGATAGCAGATCTGTACATAGTTTGAAGAAGCAATAATCCAAGCTGCAGCTGCATACTACTTGTCTGACATAGAGAACCGATACTGTATACTGGTTGTTTGGGTGGGATTGGCGTGGGGTGTGGGGGGTGTGGAGGGGGGGTACTATAGGTACTATATTTGAAGATCTTGACAATAATATGAATCCTATACATTAAAATGACCAATTTGGGTGCAATCATAAACAAATATGTTTCAGGAATGCTACAATCTGAGATGGTGGGTGTCGAAATCCTCTTCCTTGTGCTTTTTGAGTAGGAACGACCCTGATGTGAACTGCTGAATAGCAAAACAGGCTCATCAATTCTAAGACTTACTTTACTACCAACAACACAAAACAGATCGAGTTGCAGCCAGAAGTGTCGACCTGTGCAAAATCTCAGTGATTCTTAGGCGTCCCATCAGGTGCCTGAGATAATACCCCTGTTATTTAACACGGGGGCGACTCCCGTGTAAACAGGCTTCGTATTGGGCCGTCACTTTCCCAGGCCTCTCCCTGACTGACTCCCTTTTCTCTCTCTCCTCATCCTTTTCTCACAACTCATAGTCATGTGATACTGGGCACCATGCCCCCCACCCCACTATCACACACACACACACACACACACACACACACACACACACACACACACACACACACACACACACACACACACACACACACACACACACACACACACACACACACACACACACACACTCCTAAAGGCTGTTTTTGGGAGACTCGGGAATGGAATCCCTAAAGACTGAAAGGAATGTTGTTTCAACATTGACAGTTAGGAAATAGAGAGAATCTTTCTCTCACAAGATATGACTATTTGTTTTCCCGTCATAGCCAGCAATGGAGTTTCCTCCTCATAACATTAGAAGAACTTGTTTTGCATGACTGACTTGACACCCTGTGTGGAATCCCCACTAGAGAGGTCAAAGCTACAGTCAAGGCTGCTAATGTTTTGAATTGGGGAAAGCTGATTTCCTTTCTCATATTTTTGGATTGAATTTAATTGTATGATGGAGAGAGACAGCGTGTTCAAATCATTCTGCAGAGGAGTTCTGCATGTTATGGCTGTGACCAAACACATGCACACACACGCTTGCAACTTGATCTCACTGTTGTACAATTTTTAATTCAGATTCCGACGTTTGACCACGTTTCTCCAAACGTCAAATTGTGACTGCAAAGTTTGGGATAGGGTTACGGTTAAAAAAGAAACAGCTTGGCAGTTACGGTTAGGCATTAATTCCAAAGGGTTACGGTTTGAGATAGAAACCTAGCACTGAACGCTCCATCCTCAGAGCCGGAGCTCACGGCTTACTCCCATCCGCCATCCCCGTCCACAACGTCCTAGCAAACCGCAAAACTAGTTGATGATAATAGCGCTCACCGTTACCCCTAGTGGACGGTTAAGTCATCTCCCGACATCCTGGGTACCTGGACGGATGTCGAATTTCGTCTTGGATCTTGAGAGACATGGCTGCATGCACACACACACCCTCTTGATGTGCTTCCTGCACTTTGACCTGTATATTTCTGGGAATTGGAGTACAGAGAGAAGTCCGGAGACACACATAGGCACGGAGGCAGAAGGAAACAGGGATCTGAGTGTGTGTGTGTGTGTGTGTAGTAGGAAGCCCTAAACGTGTCCAAACAGCGGAGGGAACAGGCCGGTCACACACACAGTCATACACACGCAGTGGCAATCTGGCTCGCATTAAGCACAGTGAAAGAGGTGGGCGAGGGACTCTAACTCCCTCCTCCCCTCTCTTCATGGTTCTGTTGAAGTTGGTCTGGCTTGTATGTGCTGCCGCCTTGGCAAAAACCACATCCTCCCTATCAGCACTCCCTCTTTCTTATCCAGTGTGCGTGTGTGTGTGTGTGTGTGTGTGTGTGTGTGTGTGTGTGTGTGTGTGTGTGTGTGTGTGTGTGTGTGTGTGTGTGTGTGTGTGTGTGTGTGTGTGTGTGTGTGTGTGTGTGTGTGTGTGTGTGTGTGTGAGTTACTTCCCACCACCACAATTAGCACTGCGTAGCGTTCTTGATAACCTTTTGTTACATTAAATCTCAATGAGTGTTACAGTAGTCTAATAGTCCATGTGCCCATTACCCCTCAATGAGAAGGAGACCACACCAGAGCCATGTGGGCACAGACCGTGGAGATAAAAGGACAGGGAGGGGAGGAGAAATGTTAACAGGGCATAGCCTTGAACAAGAGGTTAAAACGAGAAATAGACCAAGACCTTGATGGACAACTGTCACGCCCTGACTTTAGAGATCCTTTTTATGTTTGTATTTTGGTTTGGTCAGGGCGTGAGTTGGGGTGGGCATTCTATGTTTTGTGTTTCTATGATTTTCTATTTCTATGTTTTGGCCGGGTATGGTTCCCAATCAGGGACAGCTGTCTATCGTTGTCTCTGATTGGGAACCATACTTAGGTACTCTCTTTCCACCTGTGTTTGTGGGACCTTGACTTTGTTTAGGGCACATAGCCTTTGAGCGTCACGGTTTGTTTTTGTAGTGTTATTTGTTTTGTTTGCCGTCATTTTGATTAATAAAGGAAAATGTACGCGGGTAAGACTCCTTCCCAGTGGAAATATGATTGGGAGCAGAATCCTGTTGAACCTGGTGAGGACAGAGAGAGACTGGTAGAGAGAGACAGGCAGAGACAGAGAGACATGTAGAGAGAGAAAGACAGGTACAGCAGGACTGACCAAGAGAGACATGTGGAGAGAGACAGGTAGAGATAGAGACATGTACATCATGACAGACCAAGAGAGACAGGTAGAGAGAGAGACAGGTACAGCAGGACAGATCAAGAGAGACAGGTAGAGAGAGAGACAGGTACAGCAGGACAGATCAAGAGAGACAAGTAGAGAGAAACAGGTAGAGAGAGAGAGAGACAGGTAGAGAGAGAGACAAGTACAGCAAGAAAGACCAAGAGAGACAGGTAGAGAGAGAGAGACAGGTAGAGAGAGACAAGTACAGCAGGACAGATCAAGAGAGACAAGTAGAGAGAAACAGATAGAGAGAGAGAGACAGGTAAAGAGAGAGAGACAAGTACAGCAAGAAAGACCAAGAGAGACAAGTAGAGAGAGACAGGTAGAGAAAGAGAGACAGGTACAGCAAGACAGACCGAGAGAGGCACGTAGTAGAGAGAGACAGAACAAGAGAGACAGGTCTAGCAGGATAGACCAAGAGAGACAGGTACAGTTGGACAGACAGAGAGAGACAGGTACAGATGGACAGACAGAGAGAGACAGGTACAGCTGGACAGACCAAGAGAGAGACAGGTACAGCTGGACAGACACAGAGAGACAGGTACAGCTGGACAGACCGAGAGAGACAGGTACAGCTGGACAGACCGAGAGATAGGTACAGCTGGACAGACCGAGAGAGACAGGTACAGCTGTACAGCCCGAGAGAGACAGGTACAGCTGGACAGACACAGAGAGACAGGTACAGCTGGACAGACACAGAGAGACAGGTACAGCTGGACAGACATAGAGAGACAGGTACAGCTGGACAGACCAAGACAGAGACAGGTACAGCTGGACAGACAGAGATAGACAGGTACAGCTGGACAGACAGAGAGAGACTGGTACAGCTGGACAGACCGAGACAGACAGATACAGCTGGAGAGATAGAGAGAGACAGATACAGCTGGACAGACAGAGAGAGAGACAGTACACCTGCACAGATCGAGAGAGGGAAGATAACGAGCAGAGAGAGATAGAAAGAACGAGAAAGAGAGAGTTAAGAGAGTAGCCTCAGCCTGGGGCTACAACTGTTGTGGGCCTTCTCCCATAAAGGGGACAAACCAGGAAGCTGTGGAAAGCTTCTCTCCCACAACCAAGTCTTCAGACAAAACAATAAGTGACAGGATGTGGTGTGTATACCCCATGGCTCAGTATCGAGTCCAGGGAAAATTCTTTACCCAGCCATTGTTACCTTCAAAGAATGCACAAAAGACTATGTGGTGCCAAAGTATCATCCTTTGAGCTTGATATCACAGAGAATTCCTTCCCACATAAGTCTAGGTAAAGGTCATAAATGATTATCCAAAGGAATGACATGGCATGCCTGTAATTATTTTTTAAACTGTTCGTACCTGAACACGTAGCATTGCATTGAAAATGCAAATGAGGTGTTATTTATTGGGTTGTCCTTGGGGGAACAAAAAGGAGTACAGTCATCTCCGGAGGAGGCATCTGCATACGGGTGCAGGTGATTGGTTCCTGTGTGTGTCTTAGCCCCGGGATGTATTCTGTACAGTCAGGTGTGTAAGTATGCTCTGAATAGGGCTTGCTTTTGGTTTTGCATAGGACAGTGATTTTTTGGGCCCCCCCAAAGTTTTTAGGGAAAAAATGCCATTATTATAATATTTGTTGGATTTTAGTTTTAGATCCTTTTTATGTTTGTATTTTGGTTTGGTCAGGGCGTGAGTTGGGGTGGGCATTCTATGTTTTGTGTTTCTATGATTTTCTATTTCTATGTTTTGGCCGGGTATGGTTCCCAATCAGGGACAGCTGTCTATCGTTGTCTCTGATTGGGAACCATACTTAGGTACTCTCTTTCCACCTGTGTTTGTGGGACCTTGACTTTGTTTAGGGCACATAGCCTTTGAGCGTCACGGTTTGTTTTTGTAGTGTTATTTGTTTTGTTTGCCGTCATTTTGATTAATAAAGGAAAATGTACGCGGGTAAGACTCCTTCCCAGTGGAAATATGATTGGGAGCAGAATCCTGTTGAACCTGGTGAGGACAGAGAGAGACTGGTAGAGAGAGACAGGCAGAGACAGAGAGACATGTAGAGAGAGAAAGACAGGTACAGCAGGACTGACCAAGAGAGACATGTGGAGAGAGACAGGTAGAGAGAGAGACATGTACATCATGACAGACCAAGAGAGACAGGTAGAGTGAGAGACAGGTACAGCAGGACATATCAAGAGAGACAGGTAGAGAGAGAGACAGGTACAGCAGGACAGATCAAGAGAGACAAGTAGAGAGAAACAGGTAGAGAGAGAGAGAGAGAGGTAGAGAGAGAGACAAGTACAGCAAGAAAGACCAAGAGAGACAGGTAGAGAGAGAGAGACAGGTAGAGAGAGACAAGTACAGCAGGACAGATCAAGAGGGACAAGTAGAGAGAAACAGATAGAGAGAGAGAGACAGGTAGAGAGAGAGAGACAAGTACAGCAAGAAAGACCAAGAGAGACAAGTAGAGAGAGACAGGTAGAGAAAGAGAGACATGTAGAGAGAGAGAGACAGGCAGAGAAAGAGAGACAGGTACAGCAAGACAGACCGAGAGAGACAGAACAAGAGAGACAGGTCTAGCAGGATAGACCAAGAGAGACAGGTACAGATGGACAGACAGAGAGAGACAGGTACAGATGGACAGACAGAGAGACAGACAGGTACAGCTGGACAGACCAAGAGAGAGACAGGTACAGCTGGACAGACACAGAGAGACAGGTACAGCTGGAAAGACCGAGAGAGACAGGTACAGCTGGACAGACCGAGAGATAGGTACAGCTGGACAGACCGAGAGAGACAGGTACAGCTGGACAGCCCGAGAGAGACAGGTACAGCTGGACAGACACAGAGAGACAGGTACAGCTGGACAGACATAGAGAGACAGGTACAGCTGGACAGACATAGAGAGACAGGTACAGCTGGACAGACCAAGACAGAGACAGGTACAGCTGGACAGACAGAGAGAGACAGGTACAGCTGGACAGACAGAGAGTGACTGGTACAGCTGGACAGACAGAGAGAGACTGGTACAGCTGGACAGACAGAGACAGACAGATACAGCTGGAGAGATAGAGAGAGACAGATACAGCTGGACAGACAGAGAGAGAGACAGTACACCTGCACAGATCGAGAGAGGGAAGATAACGAGCAGAGAGAGATAGAAAGAACGAGAAAGAGAGAGTTAAGAGAGTAGCCTCAGCCTGGGGCTACAACTGTTGTGGGCCTTCTCCCATAAAGGACAAACCAGGAAGCTGTGGAAAGCTTCTCTCCCACAACCAAGTCTTCAGACAAAACAATAAGTGACAGGATGTGGTGTGTATACCCCATGGCTCAGTATCGAGTCCAGGGCAAATTCTTTACCCAGCCATTGTTACCTTCAAAGAATGCACAAAAGACTATGTGGTGCCAAAGTAGCATCCTTTGAGCTTGATATCACAGAGAATTCCTTCCCACATAAGTCTAGGTAAAGGTCATAAATGATTATCCAAAGGAATGACATGGCATGCCTGTAATTATTTTTTAAACTGTTCGTACCTGAACACGTAGCATTGCATTGAAAATGCAAATGAGGTGTTATTTATTGGGTTGGCCTTGGGGGAACAAAAAGGAGTACAGTCATCTCCGGAGGAGGCATCTGCATACGGGTGCAGGTGATTGGTTCCTGTGTGTGTCTTAGCCCCGGGATGTATTCTGTACAGTCAGGTGTGTAAGTATGCTCTGAATAGGGTTTGCTTTTGGTTTTGCATAGGACAGTGATTTTTTGGGCCCCCCCAAAGTTTTTCGGGAAAAAATGCCATTATTATAATATTTGTTGGATTTTAGTTTTGGTCAAAAAGACTATAAAATCACCAGTTTATTGTCTCAATGTAATCAAGGTAAGACATTATTATTTTCAAATACAATCTATTTTGGGGTCAATTCTAATTATATACCCGGCCCCCCGACCATCCGCACTGACAAACATCATCCCGCGGCTTTGTCTACACACATATGAGCAGGCTACCACATGCACATGCACACGCACAAAGCAAGGCACGCTGACTAACATTGCAAGATAACGACAAAGTTCACTATCTTTCTATATTGGTGTCTCAAACAGTTCCTGTAAAGACACAAAGAAACAACAACAACGTGTAAATACACCCATTTACCACCTGGCACCTTCATTTAGCATTAAGATACTGGCATCTGTCAGAAATCAAACACAGCATTCAAATAGAAAAGCGTCATTGATGGACCACTTAACACTGGTTGAGTGAGATAGAATAAGCCTGCATGGATAGAGCTGGGGTTAGGAGTTATTCTCTTGTACAAAGAGGGGAATACCATGTTGCCTCTGGCGGGTTCTACAACCGATACTGTAGGGAAAGTAGAATGTTTGGCCTCTGGTCCGCACCTGCCCATTACCAGCACTGGTACACTTCCTCTCTCAGACATCTTGTTCTCTTCATTCAGCAGCTCTGGGAAGAGACTCCTTTCTTTCTTTTCTTAGCATTTGCCAGTTTTCCAGCAGAGGAGATACAATGGCTGTCTGTCTATGAACCTATTTCCTGAGTCATCGGTAGAAATTAGATTCTGAGAGAAATAATGACCAAGTCTTCCTCTTAGTGAAAAGTTGAAATGTCTTTAAAAAGAAAGAGGAATACCATATAAAAGCAAAGGTAAGACCTGAAATTATCTTCTCTATAATTGAACCTTCAAGTTCTTAAAGATGTCTCTGTGTCCTCACAGTATCTGCAAAACAACTGTTCGCGTTTCACTGTACAAATACAAAACAGCACCCCCACACGTGTCAACATCAATAACTTATCATTCTGTCCCAGGGAGAATCCTTCAAAAGAGACTCAATGTTAGTTATTATCCTTACCTTGTGAACAACATTCAATATCTAATCACATATCAACGAGTTGCATGGAAAACCTCATGAAAAAACAAACCATTTCCAAACCTCTCCATTATAAATGACTAGGAGAATAACACACATTGTTCCTGTCTTCAAGTTGTTAGATATGCATTCTAGTTACTGCCCATGTGCTTCAGCTGTGACTTATCACTGATGAACATTACTCAGGTGACATTAAAACTACAAAGAACCTCATTAGCAATTGGTTCTCCAAATCTTGCATAAACAATAATGGACAAGATACACATAATGGCAGTGAGAAGGTCAAGGAGGGGACTGGAGTGGAGTGTAGGCTCATTGAATCCCTTCTCTCCTCCACACCAGCAATACAAAGCACCGAACATACTGGAAGCATCCGCTCACTGGTTAACACTGGCTACTGCTCTCACCCACACGAGGAGGAGGAGGAGGAGGATTATTAAGCACATTGGTGTGGAGCAAGGTTAGTGATTTTGTAACAGAAGAAATGCACAGCAAAGACCACTATTTTCCGTGACGCATTCAAACAAGCTGCACTGTAACAGAAGAAGAGGGAAGTGCTTGCACAATGTACACTTGTAATGTTTTTTAAATTTTACCTTTATTTAAATAGGCAAGTCAGTTAAGAACAAATTCTTATTTTCAATGACGGCCTAGGAACAGTGGGTTAACTGCCTTGTTCAGGGGCAGAACGACAGATTTGTACCTTGTCAGCTCAGGGATTTGAACTTGCAACCTTCCGGTTACTAGTCCAACGCTCTAACCGCTAGGCTACCCTGCCGCCCCTAAAGGTCAAATAGTGTGCAAACACCTTCTCATATTACAATATTATATCAATATTGGTGATAGGTAGCCTAGATCGTTGGGCCAGTAACCGAAAGGTTGCTGGTTCAAATCCCCGAGCTGGCAAGGTGGAAAAATCTACCGGTCTGCCAATTGAGCAAGGCAGTTAACCCCCAACAACAACTGCTCCCTGGGTGCCGATGATGTGGACGCCAATTAAGGGAGCCCCCCACACCTCTCTGATTCAGAGGTTGGGTTAAATGCAGAAGCCAGATTTTGGTTGAATGCATTCAGTTGTGCACCTGGCTAGGTATCCGCTTTCCCATCTTTGTTGTAATTTATACAATTTGAACACAAAAAAATATTTTCAAAGATAGGCATGCAGTTCCAGTTGCACATGCAGACAGATAAAACCAAGACAGAGTAAGCACCTAAATGACACTCTATTCCCTTTTCGTGCAACACTTTTGACCTCGGCACAGAGAGGCCGGCTTTGATAACCGTGTGTGTGTGTGTTTGTGTGTTTGTGTGTGTGTGTGCATATGTGTGTTTGTGTGTGTGTGTGCATATGTGTGTGTGTGTGTGTGCGTGTGCGTGTGCGTGTGCGTGTGCGTGTGTGTGTGTGTGTGTGTGTGTGTGTGTGTGTGTGTGTGTGTGTGTGTGTGTGTGTAAGGAAAGGAGTCAGGGCATGTTTTAGGAGGGAGAGAGAAGAAAGAGGAGGAGGGAGAGTGGGATCTGAGTAGATTTAACTAACACAGATCTGATGCAACACTCTGATGCAACACATAGGACATGCTTTCTGAAATACAGAACATGTATTTCCTTACCAGTTGAATGCAGACAAATCATTTCATGAATTTCAGTAGTCTCTGTTTCTTTGTGAACAAGTTCTGATTTGTTAAGATGTTTTTGCCAATCAAGAAAACATGTCGTGCATATGATTTTGATGTGATCTGCATGACATTCTGCAAAAAACGATGAAAATAAAACCTAATATAACTCAAACGGAAAGCATTTGCATTTTTGCGCAATACATCTGTATTTTATAGGTCATATATGATTGTAGGTTAAGATTGGGAAACCTTTGCATGTCAAAACCTTTAAGAACAAATAACAAAAACAGGACATCTAGTTTTATTTTTACAGTATATTATTGGCTGCGTGATTGAGTGTCAATGTTCTGCCAAGTGCCCTAGAGTAGCTAAACAGTGAGTGTGTGTGTGTTTTTGTGTGTGTGGGTGTGTGTGAGAGAGAGAGAGAGAGAGAGAGAGAGAGAGAGAGAGAGAGAGAGAGAGAGAGAGAGATGAAATTGAGAGAAATGGGGGGGTGGGGAGAGAGAGAGAGAGAGAGAAAGAGAGGGGAGAATGGAGTGACGAACCACATTCACTCCACTCTGCAGCACCAATGTCAGTTGAAGCATGCAAACCAGAGACCGGTGCAACCATATAAGGACCGAGGAGGAAACTAGACCAGGAAGTGGAGAGTCCTGCATGTGGGGAGCCATATGGTTTCCTGTATTCTGATGCTTCCACTGATACACACACACACACACACACACACACACACACACACACACACACACACACACACACACACACACACACACACACACACACACACACACACACACACACACACACACACACACACACACAGCAAATCACTGCATTTGAACAACACAAATAGCTCTAGACAGCCAATAAAATCATTGTACAAAAGTAAATTGTAAACAATAAAGCGGAAGAACAACAATGGGGAAATTAGGCAAGCCAGGTGTGGTGTTTCTCACCCTCTCCCTTGGACAACTGTTTGGGTAATCATTCAGGCTAATTAGTGCCTTTCCAATAATGACATTAAGCCCTGTGTTGGAATCGTAACTGTTCTGACATGATGTTCAACATCCACAATAACGGTAATGCTCATAGACTGATGTGTGGGTGCACACGTGCGTGCCTGCCCTGCCTGTGTGCATACTGTATGTGAATGTCTGTGTGCACATACACTGAGTGTACAAACCATTTGGAATATTTCTTAAAATTGAGTCGTCGGGGCAAGGACTGGCTCTATAATGTGTCGGAAGCGATAGATAGATAGATAGATAGATAGATAGATAGATAGATAGATAGATAGATAGATAGATAGATAGATAGATAGATAGATAGATAGATAGATAGATAGATAGATAGATAGATAGATAGATAGATAGATAGATAGATAGATAGATAGATAGATAGATAGATAGATAGAGAAAGAGGAAGGGAGAGGGAGAGGGAGAGAGAGAGAGAGAGAGAGAGAGAGAGAGAGAGAGAGAGAGAGAGAGAGAGAGAGGAGAGGGAGAGGGAGAGGGAGAGGGAGAGGGAGAGGGAGAGGGAGAGAGAGAGAGAGAGGGAGGAGGGAGAGGGAGACTGGGCCAAATGGGTAGTTACCCTTTAAGAACAATATTCGGAGGTACTTGGAGACCGGATCCTCTCCCTCCTTGAGCATAGCAACTACTGATAGGAGGGCAAAACAAGACACCAAAGGTCAACATTTCCCCAACAGGTGTCTTACTTTCTATTTATTTTACACTCTACCACAGTAGCCTGCCCTATAGTATACGCTGAGTGTACAAATCATTAGGAACTCCTTCCTAATATTGCTCTGAACCCCCCCAGAACAGCCTCAATTTGTCTGGGAATGGACTCTACAAGGTGTTGAAAGTGTTCCACAAGGATGCTGGCCCATGTTGACTCCAATGCTTCCCACAGTTGTGTCAAGTTGGCTGGATGTCCTTCGGGTGGTGGACCATTCTTGAGCATGAAAAACCCAACAGCGTTGCAGTTCTTGACACACTCAAATCGGTGCACCTGGCACCTACTACAATACCCCATTCAAAGGCATTTGAATCTTTGTTTTCCTCATTCAACCCTCTGAATGGCAATCATACACAATCCGTATCTCAATTGTCTCAAGGTTTGAAAATCCTTCTTTAACATGTCTCCCCCCCTTCATCTACACTGATTGAAGTGGATTTAAAAGGTGACATCAATAAGGGATCATAGCTTTCACCTGGATTCACTTATGTCATGGAAAGAGCAGGTGTTCCTAATGTTTTGTACGCTCTGTGTAGATCTATATATACTTTTTTTTTTACCTTTATTTAACCAGGCAAGTCAGTTAAGAACAAATTCTTATTTTCAATGATGGCCTAGGAACAGTGGGTTAACTGCCTGTTCAGGGGCAGAACGAAAATTTGTACCTTGCAACCTTTCGGTTAATAGTCCAACGCTGTAACCACTAGGCTACCCTGCCGCCCCCTGAGCCAGACATGTACTGCATGCCTGGCTTGGTCTGTCCTTGGTCTGGCTGGAACATAGCAGGGGGCCAGCGTGGCTGGGCTGTGCTCTATAGAGCTCTCGTACAGAGATGACACAGAGCCGCCACCGGTCAAGGCAGCCGCTGACGTCTCCAACCCCAGAATCAACGCACCACAGCAGTGCCTCCAGTCACCCCGCATGCCCCGGCTTCAGTGCTGGCTCCAGGCAGCAGACAGACAGACAGACATTGCTAAACGACCCAGGGTGGTCTATCTATGGGACACTACCAGTCCAGTATATCTTCCTTGTCTAATGAGTTGCTCTTATCACAAGGACTATAGTTCTGGGCTGGCTGTCATTCAATCAGATACAACCCTTCATCCAAGGTTAGGCATAGTTCCAATCACAACACTTCAGGCAAATAATTTAGAATGAATTCAACATGGGGTGAATTGGGGGTCATTATCTGTATTCTGAAGAAAGATTCACCATGTTTTCAAAGAGGTATTTTTTCAATTGGTGCATTGAATTTCCATTTCATTCATTCCCTTAATGACAGAGTGGTAGTGAATGAAGCATAACCTGTTCTTATAACTTACCACTACTCTAAAACTACCTAGGGTTGCCATGAGAACTGAGACACAGTAGATTTGAATGAATATTGACAGTGTGTGTGTGTGTGTGTGTGTGTGTGCGAGTGCACGTGTGCGTGTGTGTGTGTGTGTGTGTGTGTGTGTGTGTGTGTGTGTGTGTGTGTGTGTGTGTGTGTGTGTGTGTGTGTGTGTGTGTGTGTGTGTGTGTGTGTGTGTGTGTGTGTGTGTGCGTGTGTGTGTGTGTGTATGTGCATGCGTGCGTGCGTGTGCATGTGTGCGTGTGTGTGTGTGTGTGTGTGTGTGTGTGTGTGTGTGTGTGTGTGTGTGTGTGTGTGTGTGTGTGTGTGTGTGTGTGTGTGTGTGTGTGTGTGTGTGTGTGTGTGTGTGTGTGTGTGAGTGCGAGTGCATGAACATTGGAAATGTGGACTTGATATGTTTCTGAAGAAAAGGGGAAATATCTGTGCTGCTGAGTGTTACAGTAAATATGCCAGGAATCAGGATTGTGTACGCCACAGTTTGATCCTCAGAAGGGAGGCTGGCTGGCTGGCTGCGTGTCTGAGGAATACAGAGCATTCCTATTATGCTATGAGAATAAAGGCCTACATTTGGATGTACGCCAATCAACAAAACTATATTGACACATCATTTACATCATTTACATCATGTACATCATTTACATCATGTACATCATTTACATCATTTACATCATGTACATCATTTACATCATTTACATCATTTACATAATTTACATCATTTACATCATGTACATCATTTACATCATGTACATCATTTACATAATTTACATCATTTACATCATGTACATCATTTACATCATGTACATCATGTACATCATTTACATCATGTACATCATTTACATAATTTACATCATTTACATCATGCACATCATTTACATCATTTACATCATGCACATCATTTACATCATGTACATCATTTACATCATTTACATCATGCACATCATTTACATCATTTACATCATTTACATCATGCACATCATTTACATCATTTACATCATGTACATCATTTACATCATGTACATCATTTACATCATTTACATCATGTACATCATGTACATCATTTACATCATGCACATAATTTACATCATGTACATCATTTACATCATTTACATCATGCACATCATTTACATAATTTACATAATTTACATCATGCACATCATTTACATCATTTACATCATGTACATCATTTACATCATGTACATCATTTACATCATTTACATCATGTACATCATGTAAATCATTTACATCATGCACATCATTTACATCATGTACATCATTTATATAATTTACATGATTTACATCATGCACATCATTTACATCATTTACATCATGCACATCATTTACATCATGCACATCATTTACATCATTTACATCATGCACATCATTTTCATAATTTACATCATGCACATCATTTACATAATTTACATCATTTACATCGTGCACATCATTTACATCATTTACATCATTTACATTATTTACATCATGCACATCATGCACATCATTTACATCATTTACATCATGCACATCATTTACATAATTTACATCATGCACATAATTTACATCATTTACATCATGCACATCATTTACATCATTTACATCATGCACATCATTTACATCATGCACATCATTTACATCATTTACATCATTTACATCATGTACATCATTTACATCATTTACATCATGCACATCATTTACATCATGCACATCATTTACATCATGCACATCATTTACATCATTTACATCATTTACATCATTTACATCATGCACATCATTTACATCATTTACATCATTTACATCATGCACATCATTTACATCATTTACATCATGCACATCATTTACATCATTTACATCATTTACATCATGCACATCATTTACATAATTTACATCATGCACATCATTTACATCATTTACATCATGCACATCATTTACATAATTTACATCATGCACATCATTTACATAATTTACATCATGTACATCATTTACATCATTTACATCATGCACATCATTTACATCATTTACATCATTTACATCATGCACATCATTTACATCATTTACATCATGCACATCATTTACATCATTTACATCATGCACATCATTTACATCATTTACATCATGCACATCATTTACATCATGCACATAATTTACATCATTTACATCATGTACATCATGTACATCATGTACATCATGTACAGCGCCTTCGGAAAGGATTCTGACCCTTTGATTATTTTCAACATTTTCTTACGTTACAGCCTTATTATCAAATGTATTAACTAAATAAAAATCCTCAGCAATCTACACACAATACCGATAATGACAAAGCGAAAACAGGGATACATTATTTACATAAGTATTCAGACCCTTTGCTATGAGAATCAAACTTGAGCTCATGTACATCCTGTTTCAATTGATTATCCTTGAGATGTTTCTACAACTTCATTGGAGTCCACCTGTGCTAAATTCAATAGATTGGACATGATTTGGAAAGGCACACACCTGTCTATATAAGGTCCCACAGTTGACAGTGCATGTCAGAGCAAAAACCAAGCCATGAGATCAAAGGAATTGTCCGTAGAGCTTCAAGACAGGATTGGGTCGAGGCACAGATCTGGGGAAAGGTACCAAAACATTCTGCAGCATTGAAGATTCAAGAACATATTGGCCTCCATCATTTTTAAATGGAAGAAGTTTGGAACCACCAAGACTCTTCCTAGAGCTGGCCTCCCGTCCAAACTGAGCAATCGTGGGAGAAGGGCCTTGGTCAGGGAGGTGACCAAGAACCTGATGGTCACTCTGACAGAGCTCTAGTTTTCCTCTGTGGAGATGGGAGAACCTTCCAGAAGGACAACCATCTCTGCAGCACTCCACCATTCAGGCCTTTATGGTAGAGTGGCCAGACGGAAGCCACTCCTCAGTAAAAGGCACATGATAGTCTACTTGGAGTTTGTCAAAAGGCACCTAAAGACTCTCAGACCATTAGAAACACGATTCTCTGGACTGTTGAAACCAAGATTGAACTCTTCGGCCTGAATGCCAAGCATCATGTCTGGAGGAAACCTGGCATCATCCCTACGGTGAAGCATGGTGGTCACAGCATCATGCTTTGGGAATGTTTTTCAGCAGCAGGGACTAGGAAACAAGTCAGGATTGACGCAAATATGAATGGGTCGAAGTACAGAGAGATCATTTGTGAAAACCTGCTCCAGAGCGCTAAGGACCTCAGACTTGGGCGAAGGTACACCTTCCAACAAGACAATGACCCTAAGCACACAGCCAAGACAATGCAGGAGTGGCTTCGGGACAAGTCTCTGAATGTCCTTGAGTGGTCCAGCCAACGCCCAGACTTGAATCTGATCTAACATCTCTGGAGAGGCATGAAAATAGCTGTGCAGCATCATTCCCCATCCAACCTGACAGAGCTCGAGAGGATCTGCAGAGAACAATGGGAGAAACTCCCCAAATACAGGTGTGCCAAGCTTGTAGCGTCATACCCAGGAAGACTCGAGGCTGTAATTGCTGCCAAAGCTGCTTCATGGTCTGAAAACCCATGTAAATGTGATATTTCAGTTTAGTTTTTTTAATAAATTAGTAAAACTGGCAGAAAACCTGTGTTTTGCAGTCAAGGAGTCTGAATATTTTCCGAAGGCATTCAAACATGATCACATGCTTCTCCCTCTCTAATTTGATTAAATAGGGCACCTTGGCAGTACAGTTTTGCAAGGTGGTTTGTGTTCTGTTGTGAGTGTGTAGGTGTGTGTGCGTATATGGATGGTGTGTCTAAATGTCTGTGCGTATATACATGGTGTGTGTGTGGGTTGGTTTGCCAGCATCACTGTAAGTAAAGCAGACAGAAAGAACAACATTGCCCTCTAGAAAAAGGTGACCTTTTAATGTAAATAATGTACGCTGGTCGACCTCAAGTCGAGTCACAATTGAAAGTATCAACAACCTCATGGAATCCCTTTGTCTCTGCTCTCTGGGTGAAATATCATCACATTTGAGGTCATATTCAGAGAGTCGAGCCGACAGGCAAATCCCACTCACAGCGTCACTCACAGACCACGCTTTAATCTTCCTCTACGGTGCAACGGCAGTTAACCGCACACACACAGTCTTTCTCTATCTCTTTGCTCTCTCAGTCGCCCACGCACAAGGCAATCCCCCTCTGCAGCCCAGCGGGCTGCGTCACTTTTGACATATACACCCCCCCCCCCTTCACACTCCCACCCCGCCCCTCCCTTTACGCACACAGGCGGGCTGTGAGGATGACACACACAGACGGGCTGTGAGGATGACACACACAGACGGGCTGTGAGGATGACACACACACAGGCGGGCTGTGAGGATGACACACACAGGCGGGCTGTGAGGATGACACACACAGGCGGGCTGTGAGGATGACACACACAGACGGGCTGTGAGGATGACACACACAGGCGGGCTGTGAGGATGACACACACAGGCGGGCTGTGAGGATGACACGCACAGACGGGCTGTGAGGATGACAATAAAGAAAACAGAATACTCAATCCTACACACATACAATATACTGTACTGAGTTATTTTGTACTGTAAAAACTGCAAAAAGCAGTATAGAATAGCCTAGTATTTGACAGTGTAGGCACAGAGATAAATACTGATGTGTCATGGTATAGGTTTCTATAGAAAATGCAACACTACGCAGCACTATCACTGCCATAAAAGAGGGAACATGCGTGGATATATTGGAGCCGGGCAATTATTATTAGAGGTTTTTTTTTTGTTTTAACACACAACAAATACACACGGTCACAATTTATGAAGTCCATTAATTATAACAATAATAATTTAGGGGGTGCTTATATTTGTCCTTTTACACAATTGTGTAACGCAATTGTATTTCTTGCATATCCCAACTCCACCTGAGACACCCGCAGGAAGTGGAGTCACGGCCAGAATCACCATTGTCCAGTGCCCCGGGGCAATTGGGGTTAAGTGCCTTGCTCAAGGGCACAGCGATAGATTTTTCCCCTTGTTGGCTCCAGTATTCGAACCAAATCGAATCAAAGTTCATTGGTCAAGTATACAGATTTGCAGATGTTATTGCAGGTGCAGCAAAATGCTTGTGTTTCTAGCTCCAAAATTGCCGTAACGCCTAGCAGTAAAACAAACAATACATACATCATCCTGAAAAATAATAATAATATAAGCAAACCTGTTCGGTTACTGGCCCAGCACTCTAACCTGGGGACAGCTCCAGAGAACCGTGGCTAAGATGAGAATATCAGCCGAATGCCAGTGTGGAAATACGCCCAGGTGCTAAATGCTATTTCTAGCAAGGGTTAAAATATAATAATAATAAATAATATATGCCATTTAGCAGACGCTTTTATCCAAAGCGACTTACAGTCATGTGTGCATACATTCTACGTATGGGTGGTCCCGGGGATCGAACCCACTACCCTGGCGTTACAAGCGCCATGCTCTACCAACTGAGGGGGTTCTCCCCTTGGAATGTAACATGAGCAATGAAGGAGGACAAAACATACACCTCTCAGCATACAGCGGCTCTCGCCTTAGAACAACGTCCACCGGAAGAGAGAGAGGGAAAGGCTAACAGAGGAAGACTCGGGGCTGGTGTGTGTGTGTGTGTGTGTGTGTGTGTGTGTGTGTGTGTGTGTGTGTGTGTGTGTGTGTGTGTGTGTGTGTGTGTGTGTGTGTGTGTGTGTGTGTGTGTGTGTGTGTGTGTGTGTGTGTGTGTGTGTGTGTGTGTGTGTGTGTGGTGA